>NW_007052220.1:850106-885477 GCF_000164805.1 Carlito syrichta
TAATCCCATGCCTTGGGAGGCTGAGGTGAGTGGATTGCCTGAGCCTGAGGGTTCGAGACCCGCCTGGGCAACTTGGCAAGAACTCATCTCTACAATAAATTTTAAAAATTAGACAGGCATGGTAGTGCGTGCCTGTAGTTCCAGCTACTTGGAAGGCTGAGGCGGAAGGATCACCAGAGCCCAGCAGGTCGAGGCTGTGGTGGCCAGAAGCGGCCACTACACTCCAGTCTGGTTGACAGAGTGACTCCAACTCAAAAAAAAAAACAGTTACAGTACCAACTAAAGCAGTGATTTAAATATTCTTGATGTCCTAATCTTGATTTGTACCCCACATCTTTAAAAGAATAAAAAAGAAATTTAAAAATAAATAAATAAATAAATATTCTTGGTGGCACTTATTAGAAGGATATGCAGTGAGATGAATAGCCATCTTCTTGGTCATTATTTGAATTGCATAACTGCTGTCTGATATTTTCCCATCTTTACCTGATATAACAATGTACACACTTAAAACCACCAAATCAAGTCTACATGCTCATCTACTAGAAAGTTATCTTTTGGTTACTATAAAGATGCTAAAAATGACCTCTGGTTTTCCAACTGAATGAGGATACGGTATTGCCAAAGCCCATACTAACCTGGGGCAAGCACATTTTCTAGTTCCTTAGGAAACAAGGTCAGTGCTCAGTAACAGGATGTGACGGAGAGGTCAGTATGATTAGTGTGATTGTTTAATTAGAGAACATTTGTATAAAGAGATTTTTTTATAACTTTAAAGTGTACCATTAAATAGAACCAACTGCTAAACGTCCCCCCAAGTACCAGTGACAAATAAAATGGATTATTATTACAAACATCATTTGCATAGTGAAAGAACTCCTACAAAGTTCTTGGAGCAGTCTGAACATATGGACCTTACTTTCAGGGACACTGCAGTGTTTTTTTCAATCCAAAAACAAATTCTGAACTCATGTGTCCCTTATGGCTTTCCTGAACTAAGAGTGAGTGGCTAAGAGAAATGGAGACCTGAAGTTCTGACACTGTGGTCGCAGCCTATGTCCAGCATGCTACAACCACTCCTCAGACACTCCCTTATCAGATACCAGTGACTGAAAAAGGAAAGCCGAGTTTTGGATGGCTGAGGATTTGGCCCAGTTAGATCACTGCAGAGCAAGATGATGAGAATGATCATCCTGTCTTTGTAGACATGACTATCAATAGCTACATATAAAGTATGCATATCTTCTCCAGTAGATACTTTGAGCAGTTGAAGCCTTTCTATTGGAAAGTCAAAAAGGAAAAGAAGTGCTCTAGCAGAGGTAGGAAAGAGGCACAGGGTGGGGTGGGAAATGGGCAAACAGAGCCTCAGCTACTGGACAACCCCCTCTCATACATCCCTTAGGGAACCCTAAGGCTATCTGAAATATGGGCCAAAATGGCAATTTGTGAAGAAGGCATGGAGAGGAGTCATGAAATGTATTAATAATTCTCCAAGATCCTTTGGAGAAGAGAAAATGCTTCCACAGGTGTTCAGTGAAGCACAGTGAACAAATGACCACAGTGATTTTTGCTAGTAGCAAACTTCAGCCATTTCCAAGAACAAAATTTGAAAGTGACCTATCAGTTTCCACATCTTCCCCACCTGCAGAAGCACACCCACATTGAATGAATTAAAGTGCTAAACTCAGTAGAGCTCTCAAACGTCTCCAAAATCTGTAAGGTAGGGCCTTTGGGGGTACAGACTAAACATCTTCTTGCTGTCCCATCTCAGACGCAAGTGTCACTTTTTTTTTTTTTTTCACTTTTTGCCAAACTCCCACCCACTTGGCAATTCAGGTAGTTCCAAGACTCTGCCAGAAAATGACCTGCTCCAAGTTCAGAAAAAGAATTTCTGTGGAGTAAATTTGTTCTCATAAAAAAAATTAAGAATTATCTAAGATGCAAATTTTAAAAAGACAAAAGCAATTATGGGTGAAGAGGTATTTGGAAAATATGGTGGAAAGAGTAGCTTTTAATATTTGGGCTTAAATTTACCAGTTTCATAAAGCAAAGCGTGGACTTTTCAAAATAAAGTCACCATCAAAAAATTTGGATTAAATTAGAAATTTTCAACAAGTGTCAAGGTCAACAATGACTACTACATTAAGAAATCATGTCAGAGAGACAGAATCCTGATATTTTCACTGTAATAGTCTCAAATTATAATTAGAAAGCATTCTCTAGCTTGCTGGTGAGACGACATCAGGCTCTGAGACCCCTAGTATTACATAACTGGGAATACAGGACAAGAGTTGCATATGCTTCTCCACGGGCATGTGTATATTTGCAAAAGAAGGTGAAAATCAAAACTTCTCTTTTAAACTCTCAACACAAACAAGATGTCATATTTTACCCATCTGTTCTCAAATAGCTTAAAAGACAATTAATATTCATTACTGAAAAGGATATAGTAATCCAGCACTCTCAGATGTGTTCAGAAGGAGTGTAATTAACAAAAAGTATTTTTGGAAATCAATTTGGCAGCTTCCAACAAAGTGCACATATCTTTTGCCCAAGCAAACCCTTCTTCCAGGAAAGTAGCCTGCAAAAAATCTTGTACACATGCACAAATATATATACACCAACATTTTCATTATAACCGTAAAAGTGAAAATTTGAAAATTGCCTAAATATCTGTTAGAAGGAAACTGAAGAAACTGAGTACATGAGTACATCCACAACATAGAATCAGGCTAGCTAAAAAAAATTAAGGCAAAATGAAGTACGGACATGAAAAAACCTTCAAGATGCAGTTACTCAAAAAAGAAACCAGGTAGCAGAATAAAATGAATAACATGTATCATCTGATCTTATTTATATTATGAAAGCCTATTTGGATGTATACATACACACATGCATGTAAATGAAAACCCCTGGAAACCCCTCACCAGTCTATGAACAATGGTAACAATGGTCACCACTGAGAAAGGAAATAGGATTGGGAGAAAGGAGGAACTTCAACTTACACTGTATGCGTGCATGTGTGTGTGTGTGTGTGTGTGTGTGTGTGTGTGTGTGTGTGTGTGTGTGTGTGTAAGTGGGGTATAATTACCTACCAGCAAATGCACAGATATCAAGTACACAAGTCAAATACTTTTGACCACAAAAAAATATAGAACATTGCCATCACCCAGTTTCATGTCCCTTCCCCCATCCAGAAATAATCATTATTCAAACTTCTCTTTTTATTTTTTGTTCTTTTTTATATTTTATTTTTAATTAATTTTTTAAATATTTTAAAGATGTGGGGTACAATTCAGGATTAGGTGCATAAGCGGTCATCATACAGGTGAAGTTTGTATTTTAACTTTTTTCCAAACAGATTTGTTGTGCTTGCTCTTACACTTCATATACATGATATCATACAGTATAGATCCTTTTGTGTCTGACTTCTTTCACTCAGTAGAAGAGTTTGAGAGTCATCCATATTGTTGTATCAGTTCATTCCTTCTTATTGCTAAGTAGTGTTCCATTCTATAAAATACTATCATTTGATTAGCTATTTCTTTGTTCCTGGATATTTTGGCTGTTCACATTTTTTACTGTTAAAAATAAAGTTGCAATGAACATTCTTCTACCAGTCTTTCTGTGGACATAAGCATTCATTACTCTTGGACAGATAAGTAGATGTATGTTTAACAGTGAATGTAAAATAATACCACCCTCTGGAAGACTATTTTTGGGCCATGTGCATCTTCCAGGAGCAGCTGCCATGCAGCAGCTAATAGCATAAACTTTGGAACCAGGCTTACAGGGCTCCCATCAGAAGTCTGCCATTTCTAGTTGTGAGACCATGGGCAAGTTTCTTAACTTCTCTGCCTTGGTTTCTTCACATGTGAAATGGAAATAATAATTGTATCTAACTCATAAGGCTATTGGGAAGGGTTGATAAGCTTCTGCTGGTAAAATGCTTAGAGCTGACCGCAGCATGCTTACTCTGCTCTACTCTTAACTTACAGTAAGAATGTAATCATGTCTTGTGCAATATTGTGTGCACGTATTTAGTGTCTTGTTTCCCACACCAAAACAGCAGATATTCCAAATACCTCAAACAATGGACTCTGGAATGCATTATTAAATGCTTTTTGTCACACATTTAGCTTCTACTCATGCTTTCCTTAATAATAAGATGAGTTACATTCCTGGCAGGTTATCGTAATGAAAGTACTGTTGTACGGTCATGACAAGCATGGGTAAGTAAGCTGGGATCCTGAGACGACTACCCAAGTAGATGGGCCACACACATACAATGGAAGCTGACAATGCATATTGCGTGCAGAATTTCCGATAACAGAAGATTTTACTTTTAACTGCTAAGATGATTCCATTTTTTTGAAGCTTGTAAAAACCATTCAGTGTTTCAGTAAAGCTATAAATCTTAGAAAGTAATCATAGATATTCTAAAGAAATTTTATAGCAAGTATAAATGTGTTAAATGTCATAAGCATGATATCCTTTCCTGGAAGAGAAAGAATCTGGCCTGCTGTAGCTATTTGAATACAACTCTCCTCCCAGCAAAGAGCCATAAGCCAAGCCAAGGTCTGAGGACTCAGCTCCAGAAAGAGTCAGGTCTCTTGGACTCTGCATCTTGCAGCAGCCTCTCAAGAGCAGCCCAACTGTTTGGTCACTAGCTTTGATGATGGTCAACTGCTTAAGACCTTGTCAAAGCTCTTCCAGTGGGATGCCCAAGCCCAACTCCCATGCTTTCAGTCTTTGCTTCCTCCCCACTTTATTCCTCCTCTCCTTCCTATCAATAGTTCTTGCTCCCTGGGGTGAGAGTACCATCCTCTGTGGTGCTTGGAACTATGCAAGGTTGCAGAGACAAGATCACCCTCAGTTAAAGTTCACAATGCCACCACACTTTTAAAAAAACACTGTTGATCACTTATCAGGTCTGCAGGATATACCTGGAACCTGATAACATTGCTAAAGAAAGAAGGTATTAAAGGGAAGGTAGTGTTCAGTTTTCAAAACTTGAGAAATGGAGCTTCCCAGGAGCAAAGAGCATTTTAGACTTTTGTCTTGCAGTATGAAGTTCCACTAGCAAAAACCTCTTAGGGGGAGATGATCCTATCAGACTATTCCTCCCTCACTCGGTATGATGAAATGGTTGAATTGCCTGAGAACAAGGGGGTTAAGAGGTAGTCCAGTAAGATGCCTAAGGTCAAGGACTTGGTTGCCAGATTGGATGCAGTCTCATCACAGTGGCATCCCTTACCAAGTTTGTGGCCCTGGCCAAGTTATCTCATTGGGTAGTAGGGACATTAAACTACTTGATAAATATAAGGCTTTTAAAAGAGACCCTAGCACACAGTGCTTTATAAGCATCAGCCCGATCCCCCATCCCAGTTCATCTTCTGGAGCATATATCCACATTCTCCTACCCTTACCATTGATCTTCTCAGCCAAGTCAGGAAAAACCTTGGAGCCAATCTTAGCATATTATGCCTCACAAGGTCACAATTACCAAGAGAAAGGTTTCTTTTCCTTGTAGATAGTTCACTATGGGGAGAGGTCCTCATGGGCTGACTTCCTTCAAATGTTCCTCTCATTCTGACCCTTAAGAACTCCCTCCCACAAATATCATTGGAACACCACCTCAAATAGGAATATGATCCTACTGACTGACAGCTGAAGCTAGAAGATTATGGGGCCTATTTGGGAAGACCCCAGGGATGGAAAGCAGAGAGAGCTGAGGTGACTGCTGATGCCTCCTTCCCCCTCCAGATGAACTTGGTAGGAGTGGCTTAAACCATAGGAAACTCAAAGGGAAAAGACAATGCCTGTTTCTCACCCTCCTCGGGACTCAATATTCAATCCATGGCATCTAATAATAAGATGCTCTTCCTAGCCAGCAGATCACACACAGTTGCAAGGGTCACATGATTAACTAACAAGCCTGGCTCTGATTTACTCTTTACCAAATATGTTTTTCATCACTTGGCCTCCCATTTAGGTTTGTTGATCCAGAGAGCACAGGGTGGTCATGTAGGCATGAAAATGGTGGCCCTGGAGTGGCTGTTTTTCTCACTGTCAAGTAAAAATATCGTCACATTCTACATCCTTTTCACCGTAGACTGGACTACATGCTCAGGCTCCTCAGCTGGTGGCAAATTCACCTCCAGAAGGGCCCAAAGCAGGGTTCTCCTACCCAGCAAGTATCCCTGCCTCAGTATGCTATGGTTCCACCACATATCCCCTGGTGCCTCAATGCCCTGCCCAGAGCCAACAATGTGGGAGTGCAGAAAGGGAAACAGGGAGTAGGCAGACCCCTTTCTTCCATTGCCTCTGCTGCCACAATAGTGTAAGCCACTGTCACTTCCTGCCTGGACAGTGATTCTCCTCTCTTCTTCCTGCTTTCACTGGTCTACCTGTTTCTACTCTTGCTTCCCCTTTAATCTATTCTCCACATATCAGCAAGAACTAGTGTTTCAAAACAAGTCAGACCATATACTTGTTGCCATATAATCCCCCAACATTTTCCCATTTTCCAAGGACTAAAATTGCTCACCTGTGAACTTTGCTGGCCAGTCTCATCCCACACCATTCTCACCTTTAGCCCTAGAATCCAGAATCTAGTCTTCTTTCAGTTACTAGAATCCACCAGCTCCTTCCCACCAGATAGCACAGGCACAGGTCATTCTCTCTATCTAGGATTCCTCTCCATGGTCACTACCCTTCCACATTGACTTTTGTCCTCGGGGTCTCAGCTAAAGTATAACTTCCTCAGATAACCCTATTATGGGTACCAAATACAAGGATGCTCCTCCCCTCACTATATATCTCTCTGACTGCACCCTATGCATTTGTGGCACAGCATTCATACAATTTGCAATCATACATTTATTTGTATTTCAAATTGCTTATGGACAACCAGACAGGCATTACTGACCGGACAGGGTCCATGCCTGGGGTGTTTCCCAGAGTAAAGGAATAAGTCCTACCCATATGCTGTCTGGCCCAAGCAACCATCATCTCCAAGTTGGATGAGGATATGGGCTCCAACTAGTTCCTCTAATCTAATTTCTGCAGGTAGTAGAAAGCACATGAATAGATTATATCTCCCTCTCATGTAAAATTTCTTATTGGGATCTCCACCTCCTGTGAAAGCATCCATGCTTCTTCCCATGACTTCTACCTGATCTGACTCCTATCACCCTCTTCCCAAGTCTTATCTCATCCTACACCCCACAGCCACACTAGTCTTTCACTTGGACCCTGACATGCCAAGTCCTACTGTTCTCAGAGCCTCTGCACAAGTGGTTTCCTCTTCTAGAAACTCTATGCTTCACCCCCACCCCAGCCCCTTCATCACAGATAACCTATATTTATTCTCTCACCTCAGTGTAAACACAGTGTCCTCCAGAAGCCTTCTTGGTGTATGGAGAAAGTTGAGTTCTCCTGTTACAGACTCCCAGATCATGCTGTACCTGCCTTGCCACAAATTCATCTCACTCTGATGCTTGCCTGCCTCCCTCATTCTGCTATAGGCATCCTCTCAACAGTGATCACACCCACCTTCCTGTCTTCTCTATACTAAGGATGTAGCACAATGCCTAGTCCTTTGTCGCCAACAGGTTTTTGCTGGATGGAATTTAATTCTGAAACCTGTTCTCTCTTTGGTCAAAGAATGAAACAGACCCCCTTTTGTTTGCCACATGCTTTATGTGAACTCTTAATATTATTTAGGTACATGTATCTGAGGATTTATAGGAATTAAGATTATTCTCTACATTTATTTCCAGAAAGTCACATTCTAAAACAAGAATTCAATTTCATAAAATGATTGTCAGTTTATTATCAATGAAATGGCACCCAATACACACACACACACACACACACACACACACACACACACACACACACACCCATGCACATGCACGTGTGTACACCCCAGGACTGATGAATATACATGCATATTATTATTGTTAACACAATAACAACCTAGAGTTCTCACTCCTATAAAGATCATTTTCAAAATTAAACTAGAAACCCAAGAGACAGAGGCCAAAATAATAATAAAGACCCATGTATCTCTTTCCTAATTTAATTTGTATTCAACAGATGGTGAAAAATTATCTACATAATTCATAGTAAACTGATGACTTGTTCTCATTTATGCTTCTGAGAAAGGTTTTCCAAAGTCTGGAACAGTGGTCAACAAACTTTTTCTGTAAAGGGCCAATAAATATATTAGACTTGGCAGGCCATACAGTCTCTGTCAGAACAACTCAACTTTGCCTCTACTTGGTATTGTAGTATAAAAGCAGCCACAGACAATACATGCATAAATGGGTATGACTGTGTTCCAATAAAACTTTATTTATAAAAACAGGCAGCAGGTTCACATTTAGCCTGTGAGCTAAATCTGAGTTTGCCAAACCCTGGTCTAGAACATGTGGCAATAATCATCATAGCAGCAAATGCTCATATCACTTACTCTGTGACATCACATTGTGTGCTCTAAGCACTTTATGTATATTAACTTACTTAATTTTCACAACAGCCCTACTAGCTAGGTCCTATTTGCTTATTCCTTTCACAGACGAGGAAACTGCCCCAAGTTACAGCATGAGTGAGTGCCACAGAAAAGATTCTCAATCATTCTGGTTCCAGAGACTATCTCCAACCCCTTACCCTCTGTGCTATGCTAATCAACTGTGGAGAATGTTGCAGAGTTCCTTCCTACCACTGTCCTGCTTTCTCTTTTAACAAGGAGCCCCAGAAAGTTCTACGGAGCAGAAACAGAAAATCTCCAGATACAACCTCTGTTTTGTACACCAGTTACTTCAAGATATACCACTCTACTTCATGGGAGGCCCCTCTGCAGCAGCTAGATTGACTATTAGAGAATGAGATACAGATGAGGTCCTTAGTTGAGATTGTTAGCTTTCCACCAAGGGAGCTCTGGAATGAAAGGTGAGACCTTACTCACTTCAGTGTCATGGTGGCAGCATCAGTTACTGAAATGAGGATTCAGCTATGAAGCAGAACACAAAACCAACAAGGTGCCATGCAATTTCCCTGTTAATTTCCATTCTTTGAACCTGTTAGCCCTAATGTGACCACCTTTTGAGCAAATTCTGAGGTTTAATGGATGAATCTACCCCCATAAGCAAAAATGTCTATTGTATTTCACATCCGGGAAATTCACTGTATCATAATAAGTTTGGTTCTTCTTCCGTACAGATTGAATTAGAGATGAAAAGTTTTGAGATGGCCAAATAAGTGAAGATAACAGTAGAAGCTCAATAAAAAGGGAGAGTAAAGGAAGGACAAAAAGGCAAGGACAATACAGACATCAGGTAACAGATCTAAGGAAAGAACTTCCAGGACCATGGGGACAAACCCAAGACTGGGCAGGACATAAGTTTAAAACTCCTGCTCTCTTCCCACTTCATATCTTCTCTTGCCACATCATTTACTTCTTTTCAAATAAAAAAATGGAATCTGAACACTTTAAAAACAAAACATTCGTATAATTGTACCAACTCCATGGAGTATTATACCCTTCTAAAAGCCTACGACTCCACTGTTACACAGGCACATTAGGGCCAATTTGGTAGGGTGTCAGTTATATTTACAGTTTGGGGTAATATAAAAACATATGGAAACTGTGAAAATTGACCCCCAGGGGGCTAATGTTGGAGGAAACCAACATTCCACAGTCTGGCCAGAGGTTGGGGGCGATTCGCCCAGACAATATACAGCCAAAGCAGGCTATGAGCACAAGGGGCACTTCGTGTATGCAAGACCCTACTTTTATTGCAGCCAATCTGGACTTGGACTGCATCAGCCCAGACATAAAATAAAACAGAGGTGTAAGAAGGTAAAATCTTACATGATGAATTTCCAAATTAGAGTACAACAATAATGTGTTGGAGTTTATATTATTTGCTATCAGAAATTGATTTTAAAATATTGTTAAATAATAAAAACACTCTGCTTTCAGATGTCAGATTATGCATCAGGTGCTATGTTAAGCCCTGTACAAATATAATCTCAGTTAAATGAAAAAAGTCCTTACACGGAGGGTACAGTTCCCCTATTTTACAGATGAAGAAACAGAGGCTTAGAGAGGTTAAGTAATTTGTTCAACATCATACAGTTAATAAGTAGGGGATGCAGAAGTGAAACTATTGTTTCTATGATGCCAAAGATCACAGTTTTATCTATTATGTTATAAAAATAATAAAATATTACTATACATTATTCTGAGAACTTTGCCACAAAAATCAACGGAACATATTATCCAGGCCTAGACATTTCTTTTCAAAAGTTATAATTTTTTTTCTCTGTGAGGTAGGCAAAGCATTAACCTCAATAAAGCACACTGTATTCTCATTAAGATCTGGTTCATCAGAGGTGTGGCTTATCAGTCCAACTCAAAGATAATTTAGACCAGCACTAAATTAGATTTCTATTGCTGCATAACAAATTACCACAAACTCAGCAGCCTGAAACAACATTCATTTATTATCTCACAGCTTCTGTGGGTCAGAAGCCCAGGCACAGCTTAGCTGATCCCCCTGTGCATAGTCTTACCACGCTGAAATCAAGGTGTCAGCCAGACTGCATTTCTCATCTGTAGGCTTAACTGGGGAAGAATGTGCTTCCAAGTCATTCAAGTTGTTGGCAGAATTCCTTTCCTTGCAGCAGCCCGAAAGTTTCCCAGCTTATTGCTAGCTATTGGCTGGAGACTGGAGGCTGCCCTCAGATCCTGGAGGCTGCTCAAATTTCCTTGCCTTCTGGCCCTCTACCTACACTATTCACAACATGGCTGTTTGATTCTTTGAGGCTGGCAAATTTCTCTCTCTAATCAGCTAAGATACTGTAGTCTTATACATGTAACACTCCTATGGGGGTGGTATCTCATCATCTTTACCATGTGACATGCCCTATTCAAAGGAAAGATATCCATCACCTTTGCCATATTCTATTGGCTAGATACTAGTCACAGGTCCGGCCCACATTCAAGTGGAGGAGATTATACAATGGATGTGAAAATCAAGGGGCGGAGATCATGGGGCCGTGTCATAATTCTGTCTTTCATATGCACTATCAATAGAACTTTCCAGACTTATGGAAATCTTCTACTTCTAATATAGTAGCCACTAGCCTCATGTGGCTACTGAACATTTAAAATGCAGCTAGTACAACTGTGGAACTTATTTTAATGTTTTAATTTTAATTAATTTAAGTTTAAATAGTCACATGTGGCTAGTAGCTACCCTATTGGACAGCACAGATCTGGGCATTAACCAATATCCAAATTACATGTTAATTATTTTTTAAAACTTTTGAGTGTGTGTTATTTTTTCTAATTATTTCATAATCTTTTTACTGCCCATTTCAAACCGTTCTTAGGGACTATATACCTTAGTATCTACCTAACAGATTCATTTTTCCATTGTCCCAAACTTCTTCCAAACCATTTTTGTCAATGCAATAGAAGGCATCTGGAAGGCTTAACTTACAGCCAAAGAGGGGTTATGGTAATTTATGCATTCTTACACTTTCCCAAGTATTTATCCCCATGACAACATGCTGCAAAAATAAATGACTGTTCTTTCCACTCTTCTTCTCATAACTCAAACCTCTTCTCTTAGTCTGATGTGAATGGGTAAAACAGAATCAGTGGTGGGTGGTGGATGAAGCGAAAATGAATGAAGGATAACAAAGTGGCAGAATTATCAGCAAAGAAGGCATAAACCACTTCCCCAAAAATTATGAGAAGATGGAACAAACCACTTCCCCACACAATTGCTTCAACACAATTAACCACTTCCTAAATCCATCACTGCAATGTCACCTGTTTCAGTTTCCCTTGATGACATGTTTTTCCTAACTCAGTGGTCTCCAAATAGCATTCTAGCAGCACTAGCTTTAGGGTATGTTAATAACTCTTACCAAGAAATAAAAACAAAAACAAAATGAGCGACTGGGATCACATAAGTCTTAAGGGCCTATCAGCAGATCCTGACCTCAGGAGCTTCAAGTTTCAGGCTCTTTCTAGTTTCCAACTGGATGGCAACTCTTCTGGAGCTGCAGGGGCAGGGTGGTCCAATATTTAGGAATATCATCCTATCTAAAATCCACAGAGCAGCCACAAGGACACTTAAGTCTGGTGCATAAGCATGCACGCTATAGAATGTACCATTTGATCAGCATCTCCCTAGGTTAGGCAGTGTTCATGTTACACATGTCTCATTCAATCCTCATGATAACTTTATGACATAGATAATGTACAGACCAGAAAAAGGAGGATGAACAGGAAAGCAACTCGCTTAGAGGGCTCATCTAGCTAGAGGGAGGCAGTGCTGCCCCCACCCCGCAAGTCTGTTAGACTACAAAACCCATGGCATTTTCCTAACTTGACATTGCTATTCTCAGAATTCCCATGCTTGTTAATTTCCTGTTATCAGAGCTAACTAGGATAACCTCACTACTAAAAAGAATAAAACCCATTGCCCAGCTATAAGATTGCTTTTTCAGAGTTATATTACTCCCACCTACCATGGGCTGTTCCAAGTGCCTTCTCTTCTTACCACAGAAAACTCAGTAAATATCCATTTCTCATACTACAGGAGACACACACACACACACACACACACACACACACACACATACATATACACACACACACACATACACACACACACACTACACACACACACATACACTTATATTTATCTCACAGATATACATAAATAGTTGCATATTTCTTTTTATTTTTACATTTATCTCACACCCACACCCCTAAACAGTGCTTGTGAGGGCATCTCTTCTTTACATGTAGGCTCTGTCCTTTATATAAAATAGACACCACATAGACTAAAAACCAACTGAGATTCTTCAAATATAGACAGAAATAAGCCTGCTCTAACATTCCCCAAGCAGCATCCAAGGAAACCATTTGCCAGTTTTCACTGGTAAGCTGAGGTCTGCTGAGTAAGCCGAGCTTTGAGAAATAATGAAAGTTATTTTTTAAAGTTCCTATAGGATATTGTATAAATGGCTCTTTATCAAATTAGCTGTAGTATAATTTTAAAATGAGAAATAATTTAAAGTCATATTGTATAGGCTGATTTTTCTATACCAATAGGTAATAAGTCATATTTAATATTTTTTACTAGAAAAATACTATTTACTAGACAAATAAGATTCAAGATAAAGCAGAAAAGAGGAATTCATTTGCAAAAAAGTGAATGTTTTGCTCTGCTAATAGTGTCTCCATAGCCTCATATTTCTCAGCCTCTGCATTGATTCTGATTACTTTTAGGCCCATTTGTTCTATAAATCCTAAATTCTTTCATGTTGTACCTTATAAAACCAGAAAAGAAGAAATCAGAAGCAAGAAAGACCTTCCTCTTTCCCAGCTGAAGAAACTGAAAATCCCTATAAAATCAACATTTCCAAAGCATAGCCCATAAGGAAAGCAACATTCTACATGCCACAGTTTGAATGTGTTCCCCAAAGTTCATGTGTTGGAAACCTGATCCTCCTCTATGTAGCAATGTTAGGAGATGGGGCCTAATGAAAGGTGTTTAGGTCATGGAGGCATAGTCCTGATGAATAGATTAACACTGTAATCACAGAAGTGGGTTCCTTATAAAAGGAAGAGTTTGGCCCCTTCCTTTCTCTCTCTCTCTCTCTCTCTCTCTCTCTCTCTCTCTCTCTGTCTCTCTGTCTCTTGTCCTCTCTTGTCCTTCTCCTTCTGCCTTTCACCATGGGGTAATACAGCAAGAAGATCCTCACCAGATGTAGCCCCTTGATTTTGGACTTCCCAGTCTCCAGAACTAGGAGAAATAAATTTCTGCTCATTATAAATTATGTAGTCTGTGGTAGTCTGTTACAGCAGCACAAAATATTCTAAGATACCATTCAAAAATAATATGTCAGATTCTTAATAACTTTCTGTACCACAGTGAACTTAAATCCTATGTTGCTTATATTTTTAATTAATTGACTTTCTTTCCATTTGAGTTTTTTTAATATTAACTTTAATATGAATCTTCTAGAAAATCAGGGCATTTGTTCACATTATGAATGTAGAAGTAAAATGAGAAAGGACATAGCTTCCCTAACTGTTGTTGTTTCTTTTCTATACTGCTGTTTGGAAAAAAAAAAAACTGATTAAAGGAAAAGCCCTGATACCACCTGAAAACACGATGAATCAAAAAAGAAAAAAAATTAAAATCATAGGTCCCTCACTGACTGAACTGTTGGGAGCAGAATATTTTATGATACAGATTTACAAATCTCAATGAGCTGAAAGCATTTCCTGGGCAATTAATCAAGAGGAACTTTTATGTAAAAACACATCTTGATTGAGCGTTCACATAAGAGTCCACAAGCTGCAGTGACTAATTATAAGTCTCAGACCTGTGCAGTTTGCTGAAATGCTTTTCTTCAAGCTATTAAAAATACTGTGGCAACATACAACTCTATCAAGTAGAATAAACCACCTACAGGAAGTTACAATTACAGAAAGGAATTATTCAAAGTATGTGACCTTTGCACAAAAATGATACACGTTTATTTGATACTACAGATTCCCCTCTATTTTCCTTCTTTGATATGTCTCTATAATTCCCACTAACAATAATGAGAGATATGTGCTAAAAATGAATAGCTGCTAACTCCAGCCATCTGTGCATTCCTGGTACAAATAAAATTGGATGTCATCACTACCCTATTGGATTTCTCGGTAATGCTCTTTGCTGATAAGAACTCTGAAAAAATACCAATGACATTTTTTCTTTTTCTTACTCATACAAAGCATGCCCATTCCCCTTGCTACATAAAGGGGTCTATTCTACTCTGAATCCAGGCAACCACCAAGAGGTGGGGGTGAGATAAATCCCTGCTTATCAAGATAACTGTTTCCCCACTCAGTATAAATGGAGACAAAGTATACCCAGACTTAAATGATTAAAATGGTCAAATTCTTAGCAGGTTAACTCATTACTTTTCTTCCTTCTCTTGCCAGCCCTGAAAGCTAAGTAGCTGTCCTAACAGCCTGCAGCAATCACTTCCAAACAACTCTCTTGCCCTACAACTATGTTAAAATGAAGTTAATTCACTTTTCGTTTATGAATTACTGGCTGTCAAAAAATTTGAGAAAGGTCTCAAGCTTTAATGGATACCTTTGAAAAGAGATATCATGTGCTACAGAACCCAAGATGGTATGCCGGGGAGCCAGAAAAGCTGGAAGACTGGAAAGCCACTGGTCAGGAATTATAGCTATAACACAGAAACACACATACACACACACACACACACACACACACACAAGATATATAGATATCACCACACATAAGATATATAGATACCACCAAGGTGTGTGGAGTGTGTGTGTGTGTGTGTGTATAAATAGATGACAGATATATAGATATCACCACACACAAGATATATAGATACCACCAAGGTGTGTGGAGTGTGTGTGTGTGTGTGTGTGTGTGTGTATAAATAGATGATAGGTAGATAGATAGATAGATAGATAGATAGATAGATAGATAGATAGATAGATATGGATAAAGATGAGGAGAGAAGACAGTGTGACTATCTCCAACCACAGCCAAGTGTTTTTCAGTGAGAACTGAGAACACACAGCCCCACAGGGCCATGCAGTTAGACCTTCACTTCCCTAAGCAGGAAGTTGATCTGCAGTTAGCCTACCTTTTCAAAGGCCCCTGCACACACCCCTCTCTGGGATGTGTGTTAAGTCCTGTTTCTGAAAACCCAAGGGTCTAATTATCAGGTGGATCTATTCTTCCTCTGGAGCCACACAGAAGGCTGCAGTGCTTGGGATCCTCTCTTAGGTCTGATCATTAGATCTAGCTTTATATGACATACGATGACAGAACTGCTAAGAATATTTATTAGCTTGGCTAACAACTAAAGAAAAAAATAGTAATCACAGCTCTCTGGAGAGGCTTTTTAAATTTCATTTTATGGCACTATAAAATGAGGCCATACTCTGAGCATTTAAATGGGCAAATTATTTGGTTGGAAATGACTCAAATTTTAAGTTCAGTCTCATCAATAGACATAAAAACTAAGTGAATATTCAAGGTAAGGGTCCATTTCAAAAGGTAGCTAAGACATCACCAAAAGAGAGGAAGCATTTGTTTCATATAAGTGACCACTTGTGTATCTACAAGAGTATATATGTTTTGGGTCAAGATAACACTTTTTAAAAGTTCTTAACATTTTGCAAACTATTCCCAATCTTACCTCATCATACTCTCAAAAAAGCAATGCCAATATAAAGCTGTCAACTGCTGATTTAGTTGTAAGCAACATATTCAATTATAATAGTACAAATCACAAATCCACTTGCTTTCTCTGAGAACATAACTTTTTAAGCTATCCCCCTATCAACTTAGTAAAAATATAAACTATTATGTATTGAACTGGATTTTTAATAGAATATCAAATACAAGCAAAAAATTACTAATATATAGAATAAAAGTCATATATCTAATAAAGTCCCAGTTTCCAGAATATATAAATAACACAACTCAACAGTAAAAAGACAAATAATTTAACATGGGCCAAAAATTTGAATAGACATTTCTCCAAATAAGATATACAAATGATCAATAAGATCATAAAAAGATGTTTGATATCACTAGTCATTAGGAAAATGCAAATTAAAATGACAATGAGATGCCTCTCATATCCCTTAGGATGCCAACCATCAAAAAGACAAACAATAACAAGTGTTGGTGAGAATGTGTAAACCTTGGAACAATCATATATTGCTATACCACTTTGGAAAACAATTTGGCAGTTCCTCAAAAAGATACACATAGTTACCATTACACAGCTATTCCACTCTCAGGTATATTCTCATGATAAATGAAAACCTATGTTCAACAACAACTTGCACATAAATGTTCATAGCAACATTTTTCATAAAAGCTAAAAAGAAACAACCCAAAAGTCCGTCAACTGATGAACAGATAAAGAAAATACAATGGAATATCATTCATCAATAAAAAGGAATGAAGTACTGACACATATTACAACATAGATAAAACTCAAACACATTATGCTAAGTGAAAGAAGTCAGTCATAAAAGATCATATAATATCCAAGTTATATAAAATGTCCCAAATTCACAAATAAGGATTTAGAGACAAAAAGAAGATTAGTGGTTGCCAGGGGCTAGGAAAAGAAGGGAGCAAATGGGAGATTGGGGAATGACTGCTAATGGATATGGGGATTTTTGAGGGGATAGTGAGATTTTAATTCTAAAATTAGATAGTGGTAGTGGTTGCACAACATTGTGAATACACCAACAACCATTAAATTATGTGCTTCTAAAGTGTAAATGTTACTGTATGTCAATATAGCTTAATAAAAATACCATACATGCTAGTAATAAAAAAATAGTAAAAAAGAGTATATAAAGAGAAAGTTATGTTGCTCTTCCATCTCCCCCAATAACCACTCCCACTGCTAAGAATTTTTCAGTCTTTCCAGAAATTGTTTCGGCATAATGCAAGCATGGACATACATCCCCTATAGAAACATAATGGACAATCCTATATATTTTACAATAAATCTTGAACATCTTTCCGTGTCCGGGACATACAGACTGAGGCATGAAGAAGAGGGCTGGAGAGATGGTGGAACTGAAAGGAGGCATAGCAAGCAGAAACCTGAAATTACCCTCTATGTGGTGGAGGAACAAGGATCTACACATTCCTGGAATTTTTAAATGGCTATTGAACAATTCTGCCTGGATCTCCCACAGAATTTCAATACATTCAAAATTAAAATCTCAACTGCTTCCACTTCATAGCCAAAATCACCCTTCTTTTTCTGCACTCTCTACCTCCATCAAAGTCATTCAAGATTGAGAGTCAAGGAGAAGTAATTCTTCCATCTTCCACCACATCACATCCAATTAATCACCATGCTCAGCCATTTGCAATGTTAGACTTAAAATGTCTATCAAAACAGATACCTTCCCTCAATTCTTACTGATGCTATCTCAGCTTATGCCTTTATTTTCATTGCCCAGACTGAAATAGCTCTCACCTGGCTTCCTTGGTCAATAAATGTACCTGTCCTTCCATCTATCCTTCCACCCATTCATCCAACTATTCATCCGATAAAAACTTATGAAGCAAAAGCCAAGGGCCAGGCACTAAGGACACTCCAAGACGAAGAAGATATCCTGATCATTACATAGTTCAAAGACCAGTGAAAGGGAGAAATATGGGGCTGGGAAATGATAACACATACTTTTTACAACATTACTCTCAGAACACCAGCTTGAACTACTGTCTTTTGAGAGGAATCAGAGGGTGACATGTGAATCAGGACTTCAAGGATGTACAGAGGTTTATAGGTAAAAGGAAGGAAAGGGGCACTTAGGCATTGGTAAAAGTACGCTCTGATTTAGAGAGACGCAGAAGGTCTCTCAAGGACAAATTCAGTGGATGAAACACAAGAGGGTGGAGGGGCTTTGTGTGTACACTGGGGTTTAAGATGAGACCTGAAAGCACTCCAGGACCAGAGTGGAAGGAGCTTATAAGGCCAGGTGCTGGAACTGGATATTCTGCCCAATGTGTGAAGACTAGGAAGCAGAGGCTTCTAGGCACAGGGTGTTGCCTCACTGATTTATCTGGAGTAGAGAACTGGGACAAACTGTGACTCTCTGGAGGCTACTGCAATAGTCCAAATGACCAATGGGGACAGCAGCAAGAATGGGGAAAGGAAATAAGAGAAATGGGATCTATTGAATTAGATACAGTGAGAGCCAGTGAGGTCTCTAGCTTAGAAAAGCAGGTGGGGCCAGGCACAGTGGCTCAAGCTTGTAATCCTAGCACTTTGGGAGGCTGAGGCAAGAGGATTGCCTGAGCCCACGGGTTCAAGACCAGCCTGGACAACTTGGTGAGATCTTGTCTCTACAATAAATCAAAACATTAGCCAGGGATGGAGACACACATCTGTAGTTCCAGCTACTTGGAAGCCTGAATGCAACAGGTTGAGGCTGCAATGGCTGTGATGGCCACAAGTGTGCCGCTGTACGACAGCCTGGGTGACAGAGTGAGACTCCGTCTCAAAAAAAAAGAAAAAAAAAGCGGGTGGATATTGTGTCAGTTCCACAACTAAGTGCCACGTAGACGGAGTAGGGAGACAGTGGGTGAAGGAAAGGGTGATAAGTCTTATTTTGGTTGCAGGGGAAATATGAAGTAGATACCTTTCTAAAACATAAAACACAATCCTCTTCCCTCTTACCTTTAGAATAAATGTTTCAAATGTTTTTATTATAGCTTGCCGGGGAGTATCCACGTGTGCCTATATCAATCTGCCCCTTGCTCTTGAGCTAAACCTAGGTTCAAATCCAAAGTGACCTTGAGTAGGTTGCCAGTAACCTCATTAAACCTCAGTTTACTCAAAAGTCCCTTGCAAATTAATGCTACCCTTCTTGCAGGGTTGTTGTGGGGATTTTTTTAAAAATTGTACATCAGTATTTTATACAGACATTAACCCATGGAAAGTGCTTAATGAATGCCAGCAAAGTTTTCCAAGAAAGATACTTAGAGTTATCTTTCCCCTAAATTATGTTAAAAACATAGGGTTTTTCAAAAGGGCTTGTGTACTTTTAAACTTCACAAAACTTAGTTGATTGTATGCTTAAAACAGCCTACAAATAGCATTTAAAATATAGAGAAGTTGAGTTACTCTACCCAAAACATCTTAATTTTAGAGAACTGAACAAAAATAAAATCTCTGTGAGAGATGAGCTGGTAAACAAACTGAAAAACAAAAAACAGAAAAGAAATCCCACTCTTCCCAGCTAAGAGAACTGAGAAGCCAAGATAGCTCCTTTCCATCAGGCATACAAAGTCATTACAGCTTGAAAGCTTGAAGTTTAAGAGTTAAAACACCTTGAAGGTTTCAGGGCTCATCAGTACTAGCCTTATTTGTCAGGTTTAAGGAGAGAGGAGACTTCTGGCATGGGGGGCACAAAGTGATGATAATGTAGCTACCTCCTTCCTGGCTGAAAAGGCACCATCTTGCTTAGGAGCTGTCACAGATGGGGTCATTCTAACAGCAAAGACTACGTAAAGTGCCCAGCACCTCTTTGACCCTTGACTTATTACCTCACTTAATCCTCCCAGCTACCCTTCAAGGTAGGCTTCCCCTTCTTCTCAGCTAATTTGGCAGATGATGAAATTGGCTGGAGAAGTTCAGTGCCTCACTCAAGTTTAAAAAACAAAACAAAACAAAACCCTAATCATGTACTGTCTCATGATTAGGAAGACAATGTAATGAAACAGAATAGACAGCCTTAACAAAGATGAAGAAAAAATGGTATCTTCGATGGTGGGAGGAGAGGGAGGCCCATTATTGACTAATGGTGTTGTAACAAGTAACAAAGTGCCTGGCGAAAAATAGGACTTGAATCTGTGTTTAATAGGTTAAGCCAAAATAAATTCTAGGTTGGTTAAAAATTAAATTAAAAATAAAAATTAGGTCATAAAAGGAAAAAAAAAAAAGAGTTAAAACACATACACACACAGACACACACACACACACACACACCCCCAAGCTCTGTAGGAGGAAGGCCCTACATCTTGATGGCATGATACCTGTCCTTTGGCCTCACATCACAATGAGGAAGGAATGATTCCATAGTGTGATTGCTGCCTGGACAGTGTGGTTTGAATTCTCAGCCCTTGTCTTTGTTTTGTGCTGCCAGCACTCCCACTTGTATCAGACAAGATCAAGGCAGATGCAGACACTGTGCTGCAGAGAAGTCTATTTCTGCTTCCTTTGTAGAGTTTTGTTTTTCAAAAGGAAAATCTTCATATATCACCACAAAGACCTTCACTTCTTTTCAGCTTTTATGCTGCTGGGATTCTCTAATCACACTGTGTGGGGCCATGAAGAACTGTCCCACAAATGATTCCTGGAAGAAGCAGAAAACCCCTCCTGGAAATACATCTTTTCTCTTGGCTGCATCCCCAGAATTCCCCGCCGGGAACCATCTCAAGCAGGCAGGAGGATGAATGACCCGAGGTCTTCCCCCATCTCTGCTGTCCATGATTCTTGAAGCACATCCAGAGCTGATGACTGTCTCCAGTCTACAAAGCCTCTGCCTCTATGGAGGCCCATTCACCAGACCCACTCAAACTCACTTCAAAAGAAGAATTTCATGTTCCTGCTCAAGAGAGGGCAAAGACTCAGATCAGCAGCTCAAAAAAGCCTGCTGAAACTGCCAACACAAACAGCTTCTCAACTTCCATTACAAGAAGTTTTCATCGACGTTTGGAATCCTTTGTGTTATAGAAATAGCTTTCCACCCCAAAAGAAGCACATTAAAGAGTGGTCCCTATGGTCCCAGGAGTGCTTGGGCCAAACCAATTTATACTAGCACAAAAAAGTATTGCTGTAGAATAGAATGCAGTGTTTAAGATTCTTGCTCTGGAGTTGAAACCGACGAGTTTAAGTCCTGACTCCACTACTTAACAGCTATGTGAGAGTGGGCAAGTTACTTAACTTCCCTGAGACTTGGTTTCCTCGTCTAAAAAAAGGAACTAAATAATAGCACCTACTGTCTTGGAGTTACTGTAAAGAAAACATGAGGTCAACCTTGCAGAACACATAGCACCACGCCTGGCACTAAGCACTCAGCATAGTCTGTTCTTATTTCTGCTGCTATAACAGCAACAGCAACAACTACAGACTACTTAGCAAAATATCTTCCACCATGCCTTTCCTTCCTACTCAGATAGTAGCTAGGTGTTTTGTTTATTTGTTTGTTTCTTTGTTTTCCTATTTTGCTGGCTCTTGTTGAAACATGGCCTTGTTCTGGAGACTAAAGGAGGATCTAGATACAGGCCGATGCTTTTTGTGCTTTGTTTTTTTTTAATTTTCATCAATTATCGCTACATCTCTTAAACTTGTTCCCTCTTCTTCATCGTTGTTCCTTCCAGCTCAGGCTACTGCCTGCCCTTCCAGCACAGAGATGTTATAGGGTCAATCTCCTCAGAAGATACTCCTTATTATGTTCTTCCCAGGCTCAAAAAGTTCAAAATCTTTTTGCTAAGCACTCAGGCCTTTCCCTATCCTGGCCAACCTTTCTGTCCCTCTTTCCTCTACTGCAGACTTAAGCTGAAGACTCCTCCTTTTTTCTGAGCATCATGCCTATGTCTTCCCACCTCTGTTGCTGTTGCTCAGGCTCCCCACCTAGCTCTACCTCTGGTAAAACCTTTTCCATTTTTCTAGTCCAGTGAAAATACCACCCCATTCATAGAAATTTCCTTGACTTCTCCTTTCTTTAAATGCCCACAACATTCATGTAGAATTTGCCACCCTGTGCCATGGGTATTGCTTTTTTGCCAAGTTTCAGATTTTTATTCCAGACTGCCTACTGGTAGGGCTACCACACTATCACAAAGCATCTGAAACACAACCTGGCCAAAATCTCTCTGTTCCTAGTTCCTGTCATATTTTCCAGACCTGTTCCTCCAACCTGCAATAGATAGGCAGGGATTTCAATTATGCAGGTAGGTCTCACTGAACACAGGGAAAGCTGAGAAATTAGACTTCCCAAGGAGAAGAAGAAAATTATATTCCTTCTGAGTCTAACAGAGCAGGGCATACAAAAGCATCCAGGGCCCAAGAAAACTGTGGACACAGGGTTGTTTTATTGTCCCATTCAGCAAGAGCTGGCTCACCTTCCACCTCCATGACTTGCTTCCCCTCTGTCCCCTCTGTCACAGCCAATGACTCAAATTCCACTCAGAGGCCTTTTCCATGGCTTCTAATTACTATCATTTTCATCTCCCTCTAACTTCATTTCTTCACAATTTATTATTCGTTCATTCTATAAATATCTATTGTGTCTACTATTTTGCAGGCACTGGTTGGATAAGACAGGTACTTTCTAGATTGAAGTTCCACTCTTGACTGAAAGATGTTGAACACGCAATTAAGACTTTGCCCCATGTTCTGGTGGGAAGCTACATGAACTTAAAACAGGCAAACCTAACCTGGGCTGGTCTAGCTCCAGGGAAGGGCCAACGGAGAAAGTGCCATTTAAACTTCACTTGACTTAGAAAAAAAATAAAGTAATATTCATACTTCATACCTTACACTAAGATAAATTCCAGATGGTTCAAAGATTTAAATGCAGAAAATCAGGTCATAAAAATACAAAAAGAATGCTTGTGTCATCCCAAAACTCATAGGCTGAAATTCTAATCACCAAAGTGATGGTATTAGGCAGTAGGGCATTTTGGAAGATGATGAGGAATGGGATTATTTTAAATGCCCTTATTTTAAAAGCCTAAGAGATATGGTTTGCCTTTTCTACCTTATGAGGACATAGTGATAAGGTTCTGTCCATGAGCCAAAAAGCAGGCCCTCATCAGACACTGAATCTGCTGGTGCCTTTGATCTTGGACTTCCCATGCTCCAGAACTGTAAAATAAAATTTCCATTGCTTATAAGCTACTCAGTTTGTGATATTTTGTTATTACAGCCTGAACAGACTAAGACACAAATCATAAAAATACTGAAAGAAATCACAGTTGTCCTTATAATCTTGTAGTATAGAAGGGGTTTCTAACAATGACACAAAATTCAGAAGATGTAAAAGACTGAATACATTTGACTAAGCAAAAACAATTTTTAAAGATTTTTGCATAACAAAAACCATTAGCAAAATCAAAGGAAAAAGTAACATTGGCAAGGGGGAGCATTTAAAACTCAGATCAAAGACAAACAGTTAATTTTCCTAATATACAAAAAGCTCTTACAAATACATAAGAAAAAGGTCAACAAAAGAATATGACAAGTATAAACATATTTAAACATGTCCATCTTCTCTTGCAGTAAAATTAAAGCAAATCAAAATTGCACTTAAATGCCATTTTTCACCTTTCCATATTAACAAAGATTTTTTTTAAAGTGTGAAAAGCATACTGTACTAGCAGAATTCATGGCATTCTTGTAAGAGGCATTCTTACACAATGCTAAGGGGACTATAAATGGTTTACTCTCTGTAGAGGACAACTGGCAAAATTAGAAACATATTTTCCCAGCAATTCCACACCTAGGAATTGATTCCATACCTAGGAATTTATTCTACTGATATATTCATATACATATGTATATTCAAAAGTTATTAATTATAGCAGATGACATGAAAAGAAAAGACTTGAAACAAACTTAAAGTCTTTCAGGAGGAGACAGGTACAAAGGAATAGTATAAAGAAGTAAAAAGGAACGGAACACCTTTATGTACAGGTATTGGAAAGATCTCAGAGATAGCTTGATAATAGAACAACAGTCAATGTGTAGGACAAAGTGTATTACATTATACCACTTGCATAAAGATCATGTTATAAACAATATCCATCTGTTTCTGCCTCTCTTGATGTTGTTTCTGGGCAGTCCTAGTTACACCACAATGTCTGGAACAGAGCAGACATATCATTACTATTTGATGAAAGTGGCAAAGTGATTGAATAAAGGAAATAAATATCGATGGAACACACTTAAGTAGTTGGCCTATCCTCTCAACTCAATATCAGGTCTTTTTACACATGAATACAGAAAGGCAGTAGCCAAATCCTAGCTATCTAGTTCCAGGAAAATAAAAAATAAGTCCTTATATAAGACATTATAATGTCTATAATAAATTAATTAGTTTACTTATAGATAAACATTGCTTTTTTGGTAAGCATAAGTTGAATTTTCTAAGTTCACTTATCCATATCCTTGAGGAAAAAAGGCATTTAGTAGGATGTTGTTTTCAATCTTCCTCTGAAAAAAAAAATCTCTTTTTTTTGAGTCAGAGTCTCACTCTGTCACCCAAGCTGGAGTGAAGTGGTACACTCACGGCCACCGCAGCCTCAACCTGCTGGGCTCAGGTGATCCTTCTACCTCCACCTTCCAACTAGCTGAAACTACAGGCGCGTGTCATCACACCCAGCTAATTTTTTTATTTATTGTAGAGATGAGGTCTCGCCATATTGCCCAGGCTGGTCTAGAACCCCTGGGCTCAGGTAATCGTCTCACCTCCACCTCCCAAAGTGCTGGAATTACAGGCATGTGCCATTGCACTTGGCTTGAAAAAAATCTCTTAATGGCTTAGTAGGAAAAAGTCTAAAGTTTTTATTCTAGCAACTCAGTTCTTTACAACTAGAAAAGCAATAGAAGTGGCCCACTTGGCTCTTACACCAATTCCCTACTCTCACCTGTTACTCTTGCCATGAAACCCGTCATCACACCCATAACCACGACAACCACAACCATTGCCACTTACTGAACATCTCTTATGTGCCAGGACTGTACCCCATGCTCAGTGATGAGCAGCCTGACCACAAGCCCATGAGGCATAAGCTATAATACAATTGCCTCCATTTTACAGACACCACAATAGGTTTAAAGACAGAAAGTACCTTGTCCCAAGTGCTATAGCAATGATGATGATGCTTCTTAGAGGTGATTCATTTAATTTTTTTGCATCTAATGTTCTAACAATAGATAGCAGCTTGAATAACCTCGATTATTAGTGAAATATTAATATAAAGTAATAACAGGTCTGGGAGAGACAACATGTGTGAAATTCAAGAGTAGTGCTTCTTTATCTGCTCAGGAATTCCTAAAAGCCCCTGCTTTGTGTGTTTAGGTGGTAGAAGAGCACCCACACTCAGCAAGGCGATAGGACACCTATCTGCCAATTACCCAGTGAGTGTTTCTCACCAAGGCCCATTCATCGCAGGTTATCAGAAGATTCTCCAGTTATTCATTATTATAACTAACTCATTCTCTCCACGGTCATTATCTTTGAGCAACATATCATGCTGTCCTTGGAAGCATCAAACTGACATATGATTAAATAGCAGAGGTCTCTGAAGTTAAATTTAAAACCACTCTCTTACACTTCAACTCACACATCCCATCAGGATCTGTTCAGCCACAGGAATATTCCAGTTGACCAACACCACAGGTTGGTGAGAGACTATTACGTTACTTCATGTTCCCATCTGAGAAAGGTGGTAGTTACATTCTAAAAACTTTCAAAAGGGACTTTCCCGGAGCCTAAAGTAAAAATTTGCAAAGCAATTCTCTGTATGAAATCCTGCCTTATACCAGGTTAAAAAACCTCAAAAACTGCTAATGTTCACCACTGTGTCTTCACAATTATGGGTGGGATCTTATAAGAAATAGTACAATTCTTCAAAATACTATGAAAATCACACACTTTTCACCTTTCATGGAAAATAACTATTGTAAAGTAAAAATTATTTTACATACAGATCTGTGTATACCAACAAGAGAAATGCTTATATTAACAGTGTTACTGATTAAAACAACAACTGGTTGGAAGGTCAGTTTGCAAGCTAGAGTCTCACCGTGCCTGGGAGAAAAAAGTCCAAAGACTCTTCAAGGGGAAATTTATTTCTATTCTGAAACCTACCCTGTAGTTTGTGGAATTAAAGTTTTGCTACAAGCATAATTCTGCAGAACCCACTTTGTGTTTGCAAGAGCTGTAAATTAGAAAAAAACAACTTTTTCTATCTCCAATAAAACAGCACTCATAGCAAAACCAGTCAACTTCTGGCTTCCTATTCTATTCTATTTTCCATATTTACTTGGTTTAATATTGTAACTAGCTTTCACCCATATAGTATTCATTGATTTTAGAGTAAAATGAAAGAGTGGCAAATATTAAAAGCATCAGAACCCTCCACCAAGAAAATTTCCAAAGCCTTTGTTAGCAACGTGTTTTCTTTGGAGAAAAACTCACAGCATTCACTCATTTTTAAACAGGTCCCCCCAAAAATGTAGGCTTCACAAAAATGTGACATTACAGAGTGTGAAAATTCCAAGCACCTTCACCCAGTATGGAAGAAAGTCCAGTCACTGAATGGTTGGGTTTTTCTACAACTTGAGCTAGTATTGTGGGTAATGAAGTGATAGAATTCACATTTCATAAGAAAAGCCATATAAAGGAAATAAGATATTATTTTTCTAGAAAGTGATTTATAATAATACTGAGAAACTATTTTTAAAAAAAGTCCTTCCCCTTCTCAGCATTTACAGAAAAAGCTAACATATCTTGAGAGATTTACTATTTGCTGATATTCATCCATATGGTAGTACCAACAAATAGTCAAGGGAACAGGACTTCTGGGCCAGGACTTACTAAGCCTAGCTGGGACCATCTCTTATGCTATTTCTCCAAGGAACCTCAGAAACAGACTATACTATAAAACATGTAAACTACAATACCAGTTGTGTTTCTTCAATCTTCACCATTCTGGAGGGTACAGACAGAGCACCAGAGCAGCAGCCCAGGCAAAAGCTAAAGAGAAAAACTATACAGAGCAAAAAACCCTAGCTCTATAAATTGGAGCTAGCTCAGCAAATCATTTGCCATGGCAAGTCCCATCAAGCCCAGGACTGGAAAGGTACAAGCACCAACTCCTGGCTACACTTCGAAAGTTCAAAACCATTTCTAAATTTAGAACCCACTTTATGTTTGCAGGAGCTGTAAATCAGGGAAAACAACTTTTTTCCACCCCCAATAAAATATTTGCACCCAAAGCAAAATCAACCAATTTTTGGCTTTCTACCAGTTTTGCTTGGGCATAAAATTTTCTGACACTTCACCAGAAATGTCAGCATTAGTATAAGACAGCTTTAAAGAGGGAAATAGTTTTCTGACCCATGAATAACCCCTCAACTCCAACAGGAAAAGGAGGGAAAAAGCATACCTGAAACCTAGTTTTTCCAATTATTAATATAAATGATAGGAATTATTTTTCTTAGTGGCCAAATCCTTCCTTATAGGAAGTGTTTGTCTTTGAATCCAGTGAGGAGAGAGGTCATGTATGTTTTACTACTATAACCCCAACACCCACCCAGCACAGACCTTTGCATGGAGAAGGATGTCAGTGTATGGTCGAGGAAGGAAGGAAAGAGGAGGAAGGAGAAGGTATAGGGGGAGAGGGAGAGAGAGGGAAAGAAAGGAGTGGGGAGGGAAAGAAAGAAGTCGGGGGAGAAAGTAAGAGAAGTTCAGATGAAGATTTTTCTCTCCCTCCTTTTATTTCTGTCTTTATTTTTCTTGAATTTTCAAGCATCCAGCTTGATAGAAAACCAATAATATCGTTTCTTAGGGCTTCTTGTCTGAAGCAAGATATGCTATTCAGTGCAGTCAAATCAGCTTCTAGGAAGAGGTCCAGCAACTCTCCTTGTGGAGACCAAGAAAAGGTAAAGAGGGGTGAAACAAGCCAATGGGAATGCTTTTCTTCAACAGTCATTATTATTTACTCAACAATATTCAAGAACATGACTGCCATCTCCTTTGTGTGACACAACATACTGCACCAAGCCAGATATCAGTCCAGTGAGCTCAGGGAAGGCCTGGTAGGAAAGGCAACCCCTATGCTGGCCCTGGTGGGGAAGGATTTATACAGGAAGAACCAGAGGTAAGGAGAGGGGGATGGTTCTCCGAAAGAAGGGAGAGGCTGGCTGCACAGCTGGCAGGAGAGATTTTCCCCAAAGTGCTTTACAGAATATATTCTATGAATACCATATTTGTGAAAACAAGGATTGAACCAAATTGCACAGGTTTCCTTATAGTAAACCTTCTCGGAGCTTTTACTGTGCAATTGGAGCAGAAGTGGCAAAGAATTCAATTTATAAATTAAAAAGGATATTGACTTCTGGGGGGGAAACCCAATGCTTTCGCACACTAGTTGCATTACCTTGAGCAAAATATTCAACTTTTATGAATTCCAGTTTTCTCTTTCCTAACATGGAAGAAATGAGAGTATCAATCTCATACAGTTGTGATGAGAAGTGAATAGTACCAAAAAAGTGATTCAGGCCAGGCTTGGTGGCTCAGCCTATAATCCCAGCACTTTGGGAGACCGAGGCAAGTGGACTGCCTGACACCATGGGTTCGAGACCAATCTGGGCAACTTGGCAAGACCTCATCTCTACAATAAATAGAAAATTAGCCAGGTGTGGTAACACGCGCCTGTAAATCTGCCTACTTGGAAGGCTAAGGCAGAAGGATCACTGAAGTCCAGCAGGTCAATGCTGGGGTGGCCATGAGTTTGCCACTGCACTCCAGCCTGGGCTACAGAGTGAGACTCAAAAAAAAAAAAGTGATTTATTCAGTGCTAGTCAACACCAATTGTATTACTGTTGCTGCTGCTATTCCTGTTTATTCATGTCATCAATCTGTGTCATGAATCTAAAAAAGAAGGATGTGATATGCAGCATTTCTTATATGGTTTGGTCAATTTTTTGTCGGGGATTCTTTAGAAATGTTTAGACCAGCACAGAGTGCCCATCTTAGCACACAACGGGTGCTTACTATGTATTTGTGGAGGGAGTGGCACAAAGAACTGACCCTAACAAAGAGAAAATTGCAGGACAATGAAAGGATGCTCTGGGAAAGGTGTTTTTCATTATTTATTTGGGCAACCGGCCTCTGAGATCTGGGAGGAGTGACTTCATCTTTTGCTAGAAGAATGAGGGATTGAGAGCACAGTGTTCAGCTTTGGGGAAACATCACAAAGAGTTTATTTTGGTACAAGTGTTTGAAGTGACTCTATAATAATGAGCTCACGCCTGCTGCCAGGCGCCAGCCATCAGCTTGAGACTGCTTGCAAGGCGGTGCACACGGTCCATCACCAACAGCCCCTTCATCGGACATGTGATAAACACGTGAAGGGAGGATCCCAGAAGACTCGCTCCAAAGATGGCGCTCGCCTCTCCAAGAAGGGACACTGAGGCCCACACAAGGAAGCAACTGACCCAGGATCCAAAGTATGTGGAAGGCTGGGAAAGCCTGGGAGAGGCCCAAGCCTTCTTGTTTAGTTAGTTCTCTGGCAGGATTTTGAACTGGATCCCAAGGGATACCTTTTCTTTTCTTAGTCAATTACTGTATACATTTATAAAGATAAGCTCATCTGTCATAAGTCACCTGCTAATCTCACAAATCTTTCATAGAAATGAGCAAGTTTCATATAAACCCTCTCCCTGAGTGCCATACAAGGATCCTTTTAAATTTCTCCAGCTTCCCACTGTTTTGTGTATCAAAAGATTCCTGACGAAGTGGAGTTTACTGGATTGGAGACCTGAACAAGTTTAGAACATGAAATTTGCATTTTACCTAACCCAGTACTTAATATCTGTCCATTTGAATTTAAGCATGAAAGTCTATATGGAGTTTGAAAAGGAAATGAGGTCATCTAAAAAAAAAAATCAGAGGAGAGAACTTCCCATGGAGTCTACAGCACACAGAAAAACCCCAAGAGTTAGTGACACTTCCAAACTTCTGGTAGAGAGGTAGAGATGTGTAGGGCAGACCGTAAGCTTTGACAGTAAAAAAGACCAGACATGATTTTTCTAAAATACAAGACACGTAAAGACATACACGCATATATGTATCTATGCATGCACACGGACACTTAAATGTATCTCAACTGTAGCCATATCAAGAAAGCACATGGACCAGAGATCTTGCATTCAATCCAATTATTACATTTCATTTCATTTTAACTGGTAAACCTGGAAGTGGTTGGGAAAAAGGCACAGTTAACTCTGAAAACTTGTCAAAGCTCAAGAAAACTTCCAGAACTCTATAGACTTTTTTGTTTCCAGGAGGGCAAGGCTGCCCAATTTCTCCTACACTAAAAATATAACCAGAGGTTATTCACAACGTTTGCACAATTTCTCCATCATGTTCATTTGGGGCAATAAACTAAATGACATTGGAATGATCTGAACCTTGATTTAATCCCTATAGTCCATCCAAGTAGATTTGGCATATACATTTTCCCAAACCCAATCAGCACACCCTGCCCCTTGTACAGAGAACCGCTGACTACTCAGAATCCCTTTCAGCCCTGGAGTTCATGTGCATTCTCTGTGAAATAGGAAAAAAAAGAGCTACCATCAAATAAGTTCCTGGCACACAAAAAACACAGGAGAAAGTGAATAAAAAGCTAAAGGCCCCAGAAGAGAGCCTGAAGTGTGAGAACAAAAGGAATCCCTGGTCTCAAGAGTTTCAGTATGAAGAGGTACAGATTAGAGGTAGCAAAGGGGAGGCAAAAGAAGAAAGAAAACAAAAACGGCAGGCAAGAAGAAAAGCTTAAAGTTTCATTAAACGAGCAGATCCAAAACCCGGTAGAAAGGTTTGGATGCACATGTTTGAGCCTTCCCACCTCCCATTATGATGTCTGTGCTCCTGCACATAGGTGTACCAGATTTGTTCTATTCCAGAAAGCAAATGAACAGTCATTAGATCTGGGTGAGGGCAGTTCTCAAGGGTCATGCTTTTAATCTCTGATGAGATCTCTGTCTGGGAAATTTGGAGAATGGGGCTTCCTTCAGTGTGCTGCAGTTCAGGCAGTTCTTGTGGGATACTTAGCATGGAATGTGGGGAAAGCAAGAAGTAGCCAAGGATTATGAGCCGCCAGGATTGAAAGCCAGCTGTGGGACAAAACTGGTATGTGAGTAGGATGCCTTGTTTTGAAAGTATTTACTGTTGGAGTAAACACCTTGGTCTGGTGGCTTGGGTGATGGGACAGAATAAAGGGTTGCAGGCTCTGCACAAAGAGAAAAAATTCATATAGCTTGCACTCTCAAAGAGCAGTTAGACAGATTACCAATTCGATTTGAGACTTTCTTTTTTTTAAGGTTTAGCCTCAAATCCTAGAATGAGCATCCTTTAGTAAACTCACTGACTGAATGATAAAGAAATCACTACATATTACCATGTATTATTGGAAAGATAATTCTTCCTTGACTTAAAAAAGAAGAAATTATTGGCTTGGGCCTCCTACATCAGAGGAATCAAATCTGGGATGCATTTTCAAACAAAATGTCCATTTTACTTCTTAGTATTGGGGTACACACAGTCAACAATGAATCTAGTTTTACACTTTGTCCCATATGCTATGCCCTAGGTAATTAAAGTATGTCTTATGGCTAATAAAAATGAAGTTAGAAAGTTAAAACCAAAACAATGTCAGGAAATAACATGTGTGTACAATATGTTGCGAACACACTGATAATTTTCAAAAGTGACTTTAAAAAACGTAATATAAATCTTTCAAAACACAGTGATTTATTAAGCGAAAAGTCTGAATGGTTTGCACCATTAAATTTAGCTTTTAAGTTGCTGTGTCACGAGCAGATCTTTTGTTCTCTAGGTTAAATTTAGCAGCCTGCATTTTGTTTTTTTTCCACAGCTCCATGTTGTATTGTCATGCAGTCAATTTTCTGAGCTGCTCAGGAAAAATGCATTTAGGTTTATAAAGTTATTCTGATGATTTCTCTTACTGATTTTATAATCCAGGAATAGAATTAATCAATAATCCAGCAGTGATTTATTCCATCTTCTTTGCCTTTTCCCATCTCTATAGCCTTCTCATAACATAAACCTTCCCCAGGCATGGGATGAAATTTTTTTAAAAAATGCAGTGGCCAGAGGAAAACCATTTCAGAAATGTGTTTGTTAAACAAGTGCAAGCAATAAATTGAGCTTGGGAGGGAAAGGCAGTTAGAAGAAAAACTGAAAGTACTGACCTGAAAGTCAAGCTGATTGGAGCAAGGGTGAAAGCAGCAATTTGGAGGATAAGCAGAAAGGAAAAGGGATAGCAAAAGAGAATAAAAGGAAGGAAATGCATTAGTTTTAAACATACAGCCAACAGATGTTATATTAGCAGGTTTATAACCAAACGAAGCAAACTTTTATCTGATATTACCCCAAAAGTCCTGGGTACACACTGTAGGCTATTCTATTGAATATTGTACCTCTGCAACTAGTATCTGCTCTCATACGCACAATTACAGCAGCACTGATGTGAACCAGAGGTGGCTCCCACAGTACAATGACAGCATTAGCCCTTCTCTGGAGAAATATTTATAGAGAAAGTTCCTATCTGCGTGCATATAAAATTTTATTATTTAATAAACTGAAATGGAAATTACTGAGGTATTAGACCTGGCAGTAAGCACTGATGTCAGAGAGATTTTTATTTGAACCAGTAAGTTGGATGGTTATATCCTATGAGATATTTTTCCTTCATCCCCCAAAACCAAAAGGAGCTGAGCAATTTGGCTTTCGGTTCAAAGATTTCCACTTTAGATGCTTGCAGAGAGCTGTACCTAGCAATGATCAAAGGCCCCAGGAGGAGGTTTTTTGATGGTGTGCCACCTGTCTATCAGCCTCCCCCAGCAAGGACAGACTCACTTCCAAAGCTGAGAGTAATTTTTTTCAGTTGTGAAAATGAGGTTCCAACTTCATCAGTGAGAATATCCAGATGCTAGGCAACTTATTTGTACAAAAATATGTAATGTGCCCTTTTAATCAGTCAAAATAGTAGTCTATAATTCCGAGGAAAAAAAAAAGTACAAATCATAGTCATTTTCCAGGCTACCTCAGGAACACATAGTGGCATTCATTCATTCTGTTAACCTATAAAATGTTAACAAAATACTTTACCAGCTATCTGCTCAGTAGGACCTCATCCTTCCAAATCATAAAGAAGTAGTTTTAAGCATTTTATACAAGAAGGAAAAACAAAACAAAATAAACCAAATCCTTGGGATAAAGCTTAAAATAGAACATTTCAAATGAAAACAGTGTCAACCACAATGATGAAACTGAAAGAGATAATTTAAGATTAAACACATGGTGAAAAGTGTTGATTCGATAATCCCCTATATGTGAAATTCCCCAGCAGAGTGTTCTGTGATCATAAATGAACAACTGATCAAAAATGAGAGTTAGGTCAGGCCATGGTCAGTATGAGGATTTTAGCAACACTCGTCCCAGCTGCCATTACAAATCTTTCTGAATCAGAGGTAATTAAACTGAGGCTCATGGCTAAGTCTGAGAGAATCCTAAACTGAATAGCAAGCACACATTTAAGATTTAGTTGCCTCTTCCAAGCGTTCCTAGTTTTTATCAAATTCTTGAAGATGTTCCTGACATCCATGACCTTCCCCAAAAGGTTACTAGGGATAAAATATAACCATCTGCCACTTGATTTAAAGAAATTGCTTCAAATACATTAACAAATGTAAGTGAAAATTACTCAACAAGAAGAGTTCATATCAAAACAAATAGAACTGGCATCAAGCTTCTTCCAGATACTGTGAAACTTCTAGAACATATTATCATAATTTAAAAATAATAATAAAGTTGAGTTTACATTTTGAAAAGAGCTCTGAAAGGCATCAAGGAAATTATGTCAGCACATTATTGAGTGAATCAGAGAGAAAAATAATAGTCTCTTTCTCAAACTTAGATAAGGCTGTTTTAGGCATCTAAAATGATTTCTCAATGTCCAAATGTCTGGTGATATTAGTCCTCAATCCAGATAATTAAGTGGAAACTTGTTTTTCATTCTGATGTTATGTCTCGTGAATAGAAACCCCAGGGACCCACTCTCCTCTCCACCGTGGGTAGGGATGTGATTGAGAGCTCAATTTGGGCATTCTCCATCCTCTAGACAAACACTGACAAAATCTCTAACATATTTAAAATAATTACATAAAAGGTCACCCGACTGATTCCCTCCCCTGGTTGGGATGTGAGAAATCCAGTGGCTGTTCTTATTTGACAGACTCTATTAACCTCTCTCTTTCCCTTACGGCATAAAAGCATTATTTCTGAAACTCTAAGTAAAACTCAGAGACCTTGATGGGCACGGACATGGAAGCCCCACCTATGTCATTGCCTCTAAGGTTCAATTCCTACTTGGTTGTGTCGCGTACATGACATCGGACATGGGTGATGGAATAAAGACTTCAGCCTGAATTGGACCAACTCTTGGAAACTTGCTCAAGGCTCACCACCTACTTGGTAGCAAACTCCCCCCAGCAGCCTGCTGCCAGGACGGAGCTCCCCTCTGGACCATCAGCATAAAGCGCAAGAGTTTACAGGCAAGACTGCACATGGGACCATACTAGAGCAATATGCACTTTAATTTTTTCTTTTTCTGGCATGTGCTTTAAAAAGCAAAATCTTTAATGTCTGATGAGAAACATTGTTCACATGGAATTTGAGATGTAAATGCATCATGTAAATGCCAGCATGTGCTATCTGGAATGTATACATTGTGGAGAAAATCAAAAATGGGAAATTAACAGAATAGAAAGTAAATACAAATTGCCCTCTGAGAGAGAAGTGAGCCAGTATTAGGGTCATTTGAGTTATTCTTAACCCCATACCTTTTGTTGCATATGATTCAAGTTCTGGAGTATTTTAGAACATTTACTGCTTTTAAAAGCAGTCTTTTTTTTCACTCTGGTAGGTCAC
>NW_007052220.1:885982-886677 GCF_000164805.1 Carlito syrichta
AAAAACAAAAATCCGAATATCACATGTTTTCACTCATATAATGGACCTTGAACATCCAATGCAATTCTATGAGAAAATGACGGATGGTACTGGGAAACTATGGGGGGAGGGGGATGGGATTAACAGTAGCAAATATTTGTCGGGGGATGGGAAAACACTTTTTTTTTACAGGGTGCCTGAATGAAACGTCATTGTACACCTACCCTTAACTGTACCCCACAAAACCATAATAAAAACTACTGATTAATGAAAAAAAAAAAAAATTAAAAAAAAAAAAAAAAAAAAAAATTAAAAAAAAAAAAAAAAAAGAAAATCAAAAATGGGAAATTAACAGAATAGAAAGTAAATACAAATTGCCCTCTGAGAGAGAAGTGAGCCAGTATTAGGGTCATTTGAGTTATTCTTAACCCCATACCTTTTGTTGCATATGATTCAAGTTCTGGAGTATTTTAGAACATTTACTGCTTTTAAAAGCAGTCTTTTTTTTCACTCTGGTAGGTCACATTACAAGCCAGAGACCACAAATTTATTTCAAGTTCAATATTTTGGTTTTTAAAATTACAAACTTAATTGCAAACACTTCTCCATGACTCCAAAATGGAGATATATGTCACATTGCTAAGAAATCTTCAGTTTTCAGCATTATGAGGTATGAATTTTGAAGTTTAAGCCAGCAAATACAGCCAGTTTGGAAA
>NW_007052222.1:0-774 GCF_000164805.1 Carlito syrichta
TTCTTTTTTTTTTTTTTAGAGTTGGAGTCTCACTCGGTCACCCAGAATGGAGTGCAGTGGCCGCTCCCGGCCACCGCAGCCTCGACTGCTGGGCTCCGGCGAATCCTTCCGCCTCAGCCATCCGAGTAGCCGGAATTACAGGCATGCGCCACCACGCCCAGCTGATTTTTTGATTTATCATAGAGATGAGGTCTTGCTGCCCAGGCGGGTCTCGAACCCGCGGGCTCAGGCAATCCACTCACCTCAGCCTCCCAAAGGCGCGGGATTACAGGCTGAGCCACCGAGCCCGGCAGGTGTGTTTTTCATGGGAAATCCTTTAAAGAGGCAGACCTGTCACTAGGGCACCTATCTCAGAAGATGACTTGTCACTAGTGACTCATAACATAAGAAGGTTATTCACTGAGGCATTCTTCACAGAGGAGGACCATTCATTGAACACCATCACAGAGGAGATTTAATCACTGGGGCATTCATCACACCGGAGGGTCAGTAATTTTTTCACCCATCCCAGAGGAGGTTCAGTCACTAAATTATCCAACACAGAGGTAGGAGGTAGTCTCCCAGACCCCTTCCAATAGAAGGAAATGTCACTGAGGCACACAGCACAGAGGAGGGTCATAAAGTTAGACACCATCACGGGAGGAGCAGTCATTGAGGAACTCATCCTACAGAAGGACCAGCCAAAGAAATCCCCCTCAAAGATCATGTCCTGTGCTTGGTCACCCATTTCAGTAGTGGCCCAGTAACTATGGAACTTATTACAGTGAAGCACCA
>NW_007052223.1:0-522 GCF_000164805.1 Carlito syrichta
ATACACATATAAACATACAAATACTGCACACATGTACGCATATTAACATATGTACACACACGCCAGCAGGCACGAACCATGGTGTCTCACCGTGCCCCGGTTCCTGAGGCCGTGCCAGCGGGTGGGCAGAGCACGCTGCAGCCACTTTGACTTGCTCTGCTCCATTTTCTCAGAAGAGAGAAGGAGCTGAGCCCCCAGACCCGGCGCATCCCCTGCATCGTGAAGTGTGAGGTTGGAGGGGCTGGGATGCTCTTTCGGGTGAGGGGAGGGGCCTCGGGCCTGGGGGCAGCTCAGACCTGCAGGCTTCAGCCTGGTTCAGCTGACTTTGCTGCCGTGCCAAGTCTCCAGCGACAAACACTTGTAAGAACAATGTGACTCTTGGATTTTCAAAAGCGTGGCCGTCAGCAACCTTGTTGACCAGACCGTTGCCAGATAAGCATGGAGCTGTCACCCAGGAAACCAGCCCCTCCTCACCCTCATGATAATTTAAAGGACATCAGCCTGTGACTCTGGAAGGTTCCC
>NW_007052224.1:0-570 GCF_000164805.1 Carlito syrichta
AAAAAAAAAAAAAAAAAAAATGCCCCCCAAATAACCATATACTAAGAGTTTACAGCAAATTGCTAAAGTCCAGCCTCTACCACTTCAAATATAAGATGAACTCTAAATGATAAGACAGACACTTAGTCAACACACATATAATTTTGTTACTGTGCATAGGGTATTCAGCAATTAGCTATTTGTTGAAGGAAAGAATAGACTGTAGCTAGAGAGTTAGTGAGTAGTTTTTATCAATTTGTTTGCTTAATTATGTCTGAATCATTATTTCAGGGTGAGAATTATAACTTTCTTAGGTTTTGACTCCTCACCCCATAGCCTCTAGGCATCAATAAATAATAATTTATAATGGAAATTAATGAAGTTGGTATGGGAAATCACTACAGGATACCCCAGTGATCAAAAACACAGTTTCTAATTATGGAGCTTACGGTAGAATAATCTTCATAAAGAAAAGAAAATCTGAGGGAATTGCCGCTTTGTCTGCGCGTGGCCGCAGCAACAGTTCTTCAGGTCGGAGTGTACCCCTTCGCAGGTGGGGTCGCGCCTCGGTCTCGCCATCCTTCCCGGGCG
>NW_007052225.1:0-522 GCF_000164805.1 Carlito syrichta
AGGGGGGGGAGGAAAGGACGGAGGGAGGGAGGGGGGAAAAAAACCCACTTTCTCCAAGAGGAGTAGAAAAGGCATAGGAGTAGAAAACCCAACCAACTAAAAGTGGTTTGATCAATAAAGTGATTTACTATCTTATACAACCAGAGTCCTAAATTAAAGTATTTCTTGAACTTGTAAAATAAGCGGCCCGATAATGTCATCAAGGATCAGGTCCCTTCTACCTCGGTGATCTGCCATTCTCAGCTGCTGACTAGCTGTCCTTTCAGTCCTATCCACACTACCAGCTATCCAGAGGTAGAAACATTGTGTGTGTGTGTGTGTGTGTGTTTAAAGAACTATAAAAAATTAAAAAATTAAATTAAATTAAAAAAATAAAGAACTAAGAACCTTTCCTGGAAGCTTCCAACAGACATCTTCCAACTTTTCATTGTCCAGAACATGCTCACCCATAAAGCAGTCACGGGCCAGGGGAAAGGGAACACAGTGACAGATGAGTGGAGAAGGGACAGACCCCAGAATAAA
>NW_007052226.1:0-833 GCF_000164805.1 Carlito syrichta
AAAGAGGACTGGATTAAAAAAATTGTGGTACATATACATGATGGAATACTAGCAGTCATTAAAAAGAACAAAATCATGAATTTCACAGCAACCTGGATGGAACTAGAGTCTATAATACTGAGTGACCTCTCACAGAAACAAAGATCTGAGTATCACATGTTCTCACTCATATAGTAGACCTTGAAATATCCAATGTAATACTATAAGAAAATGACTGACTGTGGTAGAAATTATGGGGAGATAGGGAAATGGGATTAACAGTAGTAAATATCTGTCTGGGGATGGGGAGACACACTTTACCAACAAGATTGCCTGAACGAAGCGTATTTGTATACCTAACCCTTAACTGTACCCCAGAATATCATAATAAAAAATAATGATTATAAAAAAAAGAAGGATCAATTTCTAGTTTTTTTATAAATCAGCACCCTATTTTCCATAGAGGTTAAACTCTATGGAAAATAGGGGTTCCCACTAACAATGTAGAAGTGTTCTCTTTTCTCTGCACCCATGCCAGCATCTGTTGTTTTTTATTTATTAGTGATGGCCATCCTTACTGGAGTTAGGTGGTATCTCAATGTGGTTTTGATTTGCATTTATCTGATGACTAATGAGGCTGAGCAACCCACAGAATGGGAAAAAATATTTGCTAATTGTGTATCTGACAAGGGCCTAACACCAAGGATCTAAAAAGAACTCAAACAAGTTGAAAGGAAGAAAAAAAAAACTGCTCTAGTAAAAAGTGGGCAAAGGACATGAACAGACACTTCTCAAAGGAAGACATACAAGTAGCCAACAGATAAACTAAATATTTTAGATTTCATCTTGGAGCA
>NW_007052227.1:0-718 GCF_000164805.1 Carlito syrichta
TGAGCCCACGGGTTCGAGACCTGCCTGGGCAACTTGGCAAGACCTCACCTCTACAATAAAAATAAAAAGTTAGCCGGGCGTGGTAGTGTGCTTCTGTAGTTCCAGCTACTTGGAAGGCTGAGGCGGAAGGATTGCCAGAGCACAGCAGGTTCGAGGCTGCGGTGGCCGGGAGCGGCCACTGCACTCCAGTCTGGACGACAGAGTGAGACTGCAACTCAAAAAAAAGAAAGAAAGAAAGAAAGAAAGAAAGAAAGAAAGAAAGTGGGTATCCTTGACTTGATCCTGATCTTAGAGGAAAGACTTTTAATTTTTCCTCATTTAATATGACATTAGCTGTAGGCTTGCCATATATGGTTTTTATTATTCTGAAGTATGTTTGTTCTTACCCAGTGTTAAGAATTTTATTCTTTAATCATGAAAGGTTGTTAAATTTTATGGAATGCTTTTCAGCATCTATTGAAATAGCCATATGGATTTGATTTTGTCCTTGATTTTGTTAATGTGATATACCGTATTTATTGATTTGCTTGTGTTGAACCATCCTTGTATCCCTGGGATGAGTTCTGGTTGATCATGATGAATGCTCTTTTTAATGTGTTGTTGAATTTGGTTTGTTAGTCTTTTGTTAAGAATTTTTCAATCTATGTTTATCACGGATATTGGTTTGTAGTTTTCTTTCTTTTTTTTATTTTTATTGTGTCCTTGTCTAGTTTTGGTA
>NW_007052228.1:0-1015 GCF_000164805.1 Carlito syrichta
CCACAATTGTGTGTTGAATCAGTAGTGGGCACATCAGTTTAATTCTGAGTCTTACCTGCCCACTCACAGGGTTACTGTGGGACTCTCACGAAATATGTTTAAATTTTTTTTTATAAGCCCGAAAGTACTGTATATAAGGTATTATTATGATTTGTATACAAATCATTGTTAGTTATAACATGTTTCTCATCTTTTTTCTTTTATCAGCCCTAGATTTTAAAGGAATCTGGCATGATCAGAAAACATGTTTCATGTAGGAATTTTCTAGATCAGCTTGAGGCTTCCATTTAAGTTCTAACAGGAAAATTTTACGTTAAGCTTCATGACTAACATGTGGAGTTTGATAGATCCAATCTAATTTTTTTCTGACAACTTGCAACATCATTATCAACATTGAACAATGTCTGCTAGATAGTGAGACTGTTAAACTATGAGGCTTTTCCCAAAGCTAAGTATCCTCAAACTCGTGTGTGCGTGTTTTCTTTTTTGACCTTGTTGCTGCTGCTTGCAGTTTTCTTACTGTCTCTCAGGTCGAGAACTGTTAATTCATATCATCAATACACCTGTATTCTGGGTGGATGTGGTGGCTCATGCCTATAATTTCAGTGCTTTGGGAGGTTGAGCTGGGAGGATCTCTAGAGCCCAGAACTTTGAGACCAGCCTAAGCAACATAGCAGGAACCCATCTCTAAAAAAAATTAAAAAATTTAACTGGCTATTGTGGTGTGTTGCCTCTACAAAATTTTTTTTAAAAAATTAGTCGAATGTTGTGGCTCACCTGTAGTCCCAGATACTCAGGAGGATGAGGTGAGAGGATTGCTTGAGTCCAGGGAGACTATGTATCAACAAGCAAATAAACAAACAAGCCTGCCTCTGAAAATCTTCTTTTCAATCTGCCATTTCTAATCCCAGCATAGGAAGTGATAGCAGAGGTGAATGATTCATAACTGTCTCACGTGTAAGTAAACTGCTGGAAATTGTAGTCTAAAAGGGTCATGGGTAGCCTGGGTAGGATT
>NW_007052229.1:0-513 GCF_000164805.1 Carlito syrichta
AGTTGAAAGAGTTAGCTTATGGAAGAGAAGGATAAAGGAACAAAATATACAAATCAATAAGGGTGATAGTAACTAGGCTGGTAATGTATGAAGAGGACAACGTCATTAGCTTTATAGGAGAGCAATCCTGGAACTTCTTTACTTCCTTGCAAATGAATCTCCCCAAGATTAAGACCTTCAGGACGATGGAGAAAAAACCCAAGGTTTTGGTGTAAAACCCAAGGTTTTGGGGGGACAGGACAGCAGTAGTGGGATTACTTCCTCACTAATGTGCTGCCGCAAATGTGCAAAATTTTCTCTGCATATGTTTGTATTTTCAAATGGCTCCAGAGATAAACATTATCTGTATTTCTTCTTTCCTCATAGGAGATATTAAGGTTTGTAGAAGTTGGAAAGTAATCATTATAGATAGAAAAGTATACAGTTATCCTATGAGGCTAGATGTACAGGACATCATGTAAAATTCTGGTCATTGTTACTGTGAGGCTAAGGACTTGATATCGGCAGGAAAGA
>NW_007052230.1:0-1005 GCF_000164805.1 Carlito syrichta
CGACTGGTGAGCTGACTTAACTAGTCAGTTAATGAGCAAGCTGACTAGTTAGCTGACCTGTTGGCCTGCGAGCGAGCTGACAATTTAGTTGACCTGTTGGTTGGCGAGCGAGCTGACTAGTTTGCTGTCCAGTTTGCAGGCAAGTGAGCCGATTAATTAGCTGACCTGATGGAAATCGAGTCAGCCCACTAGTTATCTGACCAGTTAGCTGAGTTACTAGCCGACTAGTTAGCTCAATAACTAGCTGATTTACTAGCTGACTTAACTAGCTAGCTGACTCGCTAGATGGCTATCTAGTGGACATAACTATAGAGCAAACAAGCTATCTTACACACTAGCTTGCTGACTTCACTTGCTAGCTGAATAATTAGGTGAGTTGCTTGCTGAATTAACTAGCTAACTGGCTAGCTAGCTGACATAACTAGCTGACTAGCTACTTTGCTGGATAGCTGCCTAGCAAGTTGACTTAACAAGCTAGTTAACGGGTTGTCTACATGGCTAGCCAGCTGGTTTAATTAGCTAGCTACCTAAAAGGCTAGCTGGCTAGGCAGCCAGCTAGCTAGCTAGTGGACTGAAAAGGTGCCTAGCTACCTGGCTTAAATAACCTTCCTGGTGGCTGGACAGTTGGATATCCACCTGGATTAACTAGCCAGCAGCCCTGCTGGTCAGCCTTCTACCCAAGTGGCTTAACTAGCGGGCCACCTAACTGATCAGACTGCTAACCAGCCAGCTTAACTTGCCAGCCACCTAGCTAGACTGCCAGCTAACTAACTTACTTAACTAGCTGACTTAACTAGATAGCCATCCATTGAGCCAGTTGGCTTAACTAGTTAGCGACCTAGCTAGTCAGCTGACTAGCCAGTTGACTTAATTACTTAACTACCTACCTAGCCAATTTCCTAGCCAACTGTCTTAATTACCTGACTTAAACTAGCCAGCTGACTAGCCAGCTGATGTAAGTAGCGAGCTACCTAGCTAGCCAGTTGGCTAGCCACTTGAATTAAC
>NW_007052231.1:0-512 GCF_000164805.1 Carlito syrichta
AGATGACTTAATTAGCTAGCCAGCTGGCTAGCCAGCTGAATGAACTAGCTCACTATCTAGCTAGCCATCTGGCTAGTCAGCTGACTTAACTAGCTGACTTAGCCAATTAGCTAACTAGTTAGCCAATGAGCTGGCGAGCTGAGTTAACCAGCTGGCTTAACTCATTAGCCATAAAGCTAGTGAGCTGAGTTAACCAGCTGGCTTAACTCGTTAGCCGACGAGCTATAGTGGTGATTTAACCAGCTGGCTTAACTAGTTAGTTAGCAGATGTAACTATCTGAATTAACTAGTTAGCTAACTAGTCAGCAAGCTGACTTAGCTAGCTGACTTAAATAGGTAGCTAGCAGTTTTCACTACTTGACTTTAGTTATGCAGCTGATTTAACTAGCTGACTTAAGTAGTTAGCTAACTAGCTACCTAGCTGACTTCACTAGCTATCTCAACTAGTTTGCTAACTAGTTATCTAACTGACTTCACTAGCTGACTTAACTAGTAAGCTAACTAGTTATCTA
>NW_007052232.1:0-740 GCF_000164805.1 Carlito syrichta
TAGCTGATTTCTTAGTTGACTTGACTAGCTAGCTGGCTAGCTAGGTGACTTTTTACCTGACTGGCTAGTTACTTCGCCAGCTTACTTAACTACCTAGCTGACTAGCTATCTGACTAACTAGCTGACTTAACTAGCCAGCTGCATAGTTACCTGAATTGCCAGGTGACTTAACTAGCTAGCTGGCTAGCTAGCTGACTTAACTGGCTGACAAACTAGTTGGCTGGCTAGCTGGCTAGCCAGATGACTTAAGTATCTAGCTACCTGGCTGGCTAGATGGCTATCCAGCAGGGTTAACTAGCTAGCTACCTGGCTGTCAAGACGGCTAGGCAGTTGGCTAGCTATCCAGGGGTTTGGGCCAGTGGTTAGCCAGCCAGCTTAAATAAATAGACAGTCACCCTGCTGGTCACCTGGCTAGCCAGTCGTCTTAGCTAGCCAGCCACCTGGCTGGCCAGCTGGCGACCCAGCCAGCTTAAATAGCCAGCCACCTACCTGGCCAGCCTGCTAACCAGCAAGCTTCACTTGCCAACCACCTGGCTAGTGAGCCAGTTAACCAGTTGACTTTTACTAACTGATTTAACTAGATAGCCAGTCTGCTAGCCAGTGGCTTAGCTAGCTAGCCACCTAGCTAACCAGCTGGCTAGCCAGCTGACTTAACTCGCTGACATAACTAGCTAGTCAGATGGCTAGCCAGCAGATTTAACTAGCTAACTGCCTAGCTAGCCAGCTGACTTAACCAACCA
>NW_007052232.1:1735-2969 GCF_000164805.1 Carlito syrichta
TAGCCAGCTAGTTAGCCAGCTGACTTAATTAACTACCTACCTAGCTAGCTAGCTGGCTAGCAGCTGACTTAACCAGCTATAATAAACATCTAGTTAGCTGACATAACATGCTGACTTAACTAGTTTGTCACCGAGCTAGCCAGTTGATTCACCTAGTTGACAACTTCCAAGTTACCAAGCTAGTCAGCTGAATTAAATAGTGAGCTAACTAGCTAACCTCTTAGCTAGCCAGCTGATTTAAGTAGTTAGCTACCTAACTAGCTACATAGCTAACCAGCTTACTTTAATAGTTAGCTACCAAGCTTGCTAGCTTAATTAACCATCATGCTAACAAGTTAGATTACATGTTAGCTAGAGTGCAAACTAGCTGAGTTAATCAACTGACTTAACTCATAAGCTGATGAGCTAGATAGATGACTCAACCAGCTGACTTAACTCATTAGCCAATGAGCTAACTAGCTGACTCAAACTGCTGACTTAACCCATTAGCTAACTAGCTAACTAGCTGACTCAACCAGCTGACTTAACCCATCAGCTAACTATCTAACTAGCTGACTCAACCAGCTGATTTAACCCGTTAGCAAACTACTTAGCCTACTGATTTAACCAGCTGACTTAACTAGTTAGAAAGCTGACTTAACTAGCTGACTTGGCTAGCTGACTTAACTAATTAGCTAGCTGAATTAACTAGACGACTTAACTAGTAAGCCATCTGACTGAACCAGCTGACTTAAATAGTTAGCTAACTAGTCAGCTAGCTGAATAACTAGCTGACTTAACTAGTTAGCTAACTATTCAGCTAGCTGACCTATCTAGCTGACTTGCCTAGTTAGCTAACGAGTTAACTAGTGACTTAGTTAGCTGACTTAACTAGTTGGCTAATGAGATAGCTAGCAGATTTAACTAGTTGGATAACGAGTTAGTTAACTGACTTAAAGAGTTGGCTAAGGAGTTAGCAAGCTGACTTAACTTGTTGGATAATGATTTAGCTTGCTGACTTGTCTAGTTGGCTAATGTGTTAGCTAGCTGACTTAACTACCTACCCGTCTGGCTAGCCAGCTGACTTTACTAGCTAGCTACCTAGCTAGCCATTTGGCTATCCAGCTGACTTAACTAGATGACTTGACAAGTTATCCAGATGGATAGCCAGCTGACTGAACTAACTAGGTATCTACCTAGCCAGTTGGCTAGCCAGCTGACTTATCTGGTAGACATAAGTAGCTAGCCAGCTGCC
>NW_007052233.1:0-668 GCF_000164805.1 Carlito syrichta
TATAGTACTCTGTCCTTTGTTTCTGTGCTAGATCAACAAGTATGATAGACTCTAAATCATCCAAGTAGCTGCAGAGTTCATATGTTTGTCCTTCTTTATGACTGCATAATATTCTGATGTATATATGTACCACATTTTTTTATCAGTCCATCTTTGATGGGCAGCATGGTTGATTCCATGTTTTTGCTGTTGTGAATAGAACTGTAACAAACATGTGTGTGTAGGCATCTTTTTGGTAGAATTTGGTATATTCCCAATAGGGAGATGGGTCATATGGAAGGAAAATGTCAAGTTCTTTCAAATATCGCCACACTGTTTTCCAAAGAGGTTAGAATAGTTTGCATTACCATCAGCAGTGTAGAAGCTTTCCTTTTTCTCTGCATCCTTACCAGCATTTGTTCTTGTTTGTTTTATTTTTTTTATTTTTTATTTATCAATATTTTTTATTATGATAGTGTGGAATGCAGTTAAGGGTTAGGTATACAAATACGTTTCGTTCAGGCACCCTGTTGATAAGAGGTTTTCCCTGTCCCCAGACAGATGTTTGGCACCGTTAATCCCATCTAGCTCCCCCCCACCATAGTTTCCCACTACTATCAGTCATTTTCTTATAGTATTACATTGGATGTTCAGGGTCCATTATATGAGTGAGAACATATGATACTCGG
>NW_007052233.1:2356-2713 GCF_000164805.1 Carlito syrichta
TTGTGTCATCTTTGATTTCTTTGAGCAGTGTTTTGTAGTTTTCATTGTAAAGATCTTTCACGTCTCTGGTTAGGAACATGCCAAGATATTTCTTTTTTTTGTGGCTATTGTGAAGGGAATTGTGGTTTTTATTTGGGTTTCTGTTTGTTTGTTTTTGGTGTAAAGAAATGCGATTGTCTTTTGGACATTTATTTTGTATCCTGAGACTTTGCCAAAGGTCTTTATCAGTGTAAGGAGGTTTTTGATAGATTCTCTTGGATTTTCAAGGTACACAATCATATCGTCTGAAAAGAGAGATAACTTAACTTTCTCTTTTCCTACTGGATACCCCTGATTGCCTTCTCTTCTCTGATTGCT
>NW_007052234.1:0-506 GCF_000164805.1 Carlito syrichta
AGAGTGAGACCCTGACTAAAAAAAAAAAAAAATACCTTAGGGAGTTTTGTGGGCTCAACAAGTTTGGGAAATGCAGCGACTCCTGTAGCCCCAGCACGTAGAAAAATCCTCAGCTGGTTCTACTTCTTTCTACTTTGGTTGTGAGCAGGGTTTTTCCTCCTTGCAGTTGGTGTCCAGGGTCCCTTATTCTCCTCTATAGAGAATTGTTATGTACAGACTGTCCTTTGGTGGTGGTGGACTGGTGGCCCCTTCCCTTGGGACATTTAGCTCCCTTCCACTCCTAGTTCTCCTGATAGGAGGGTATTTTTTTTTATCCCACTCTGAAGGCTCCAAGTCTCTCCAATCCATCCCTCTGCTTTGTCTTCTTCTATTCCCACCCCAGCCTTACATAGTATCTGAGAGCAGAAAACTTAAATCTACAAACATGCATCCAAATACTTGTCTCTTGGGCACATGGCCTCATTGTTTCTTTATTGAATCTTTATTTCTGCTTTGTTGTGGGCTGA
>NW_007052235.1:0-2398 GCF_000164805.1 Carlito syrichta
TTTGAGTTAGAGTCTCACTCTGTTGCCCAGACTGGAGTGCAGCGACACACTCCCGGCCACAGCAGCCTCAACCTGCTGGGCTCTGGCGATCCTTCCACCTCAGCCTTCCTAGTAGCCGGAACTACAGGCACACGCCCCCGTGCCTGGTTAACTTTTTGATGTATTGTAAAGATGAGATCTAGCCAAGTTGCCTGGGTGGGTCTTGAACCCGCGGGCTCAGGCAATCCTCTCGCCTCAGCCTCCCAAAGTGCTGGGATTACAGGCTGAGCCACCGAGCCCGGCCTCTTTGACTCTTTCTATCTCTGCTCTCCGGGACAGTCGCCTACCGTGGTTCAACTGTTCTTTCAGACATCCCAAACTGCCAGCGGGATTCCTTGAGGGCAGCATAAGCGGACCCAGGAACCAGGATGGCCTTGGCAGGACAATTCGGCTGCGGCTTGGGCTCTGCGTTTTGGCTTCGGGACTGGCGGAAACTTTCAGGACCAGAGACAGCGCCCCAGGTTGCCCCTGTGTCCCCGGAGCTGGGACTTGAGGGTTTGAGGAACGTCCCTGTGGGGATAGCCTGGGAACGTGCCTGGGACTGGGATCCCTCACGCGCCGACACCCAGGGGGAGCTAGATTATGCAGGTGAACTGCAGGATTGAGGGGTAAGAGTTCAAATCCCAGCGCTGCCACTTGCTGTCTGGAACCTTCTGATGGGCTAAAAAATGAAAACGACTTAACAGGAAAAGTTCAAAAGCCGAGACCATTTACAATATCAACAGTGTCCCTGAAGTCCTGTATTTATCCAAATCTTTGTGTCTATGTTATTCAGGGGGGTCTCTTGGGGTGCCTGGTATTTGGGGTTCTCCCTTTCTTGCTATTTTGTTTACCAGTAGTGTGCCATCTATTTCTATGAAACCTTGTTGGCCAGGTGTAGTGGCTCAGTCTATAATCCCAGCACTTTGGGAGGCAGAGGCGAGAGGATTGCCTGAGCCTGGGGGTTCGAGACCAGCCTGGGCAACTTGGTGAGAACTGGTCTCTACAATAAATCACAAAAACTAGCTGGACAAGGTGGCATGTGTCTGTAGTTCCAGCTACTTGGAAGGCTGAGGGGGAAGGATTGCCTGAGCTCAGCAGGTAGAGGGTGCAGTGGCCATGAGCATGCCACTGCACTCTAGCCTGGGCGACAAGAGCGAGACTCCAACTCAAAAAAAAAAAAAAAAGAAATCTTGTTTTGCTTTCTTGTTTTTTGAGATCGGCTCGCACTATGTTGCCCAGGCTGAAGTGCAGTGACTATGCACAGATGCAGTCATGGTGCACTACAGCCTTGACCTCTTTCTTGGGTTCCAGCAATTCTCCTGCATCAACCTTCTTCTGAGTACCTGGTACTACAGGCATGCACTCCCGTGCCTGGCTGGCTTCCATGAAATCTTGATGACCACAGGACAACCCATGGGCCTTCGAACTGCTTGACTGAGGTGTAATTGACATGAAACAAACCAAACTTCTTTAACTCGTCCTCAACCTGCTTAACTTGTCTCATCTACGACCAAGCCGGACCTGTCCACGTTATTGTTTGGTCTCTTGTTTAACTAGGACAAGTGTGCACATACGTGTGCACTCACAAAACCAACAGCACAAAGAGGTTGGGAACTTCCTCACCTCCCCCAAGAGTCCTCGTGTCATTTTGTTGTCATCCTTTCTGTTATCTTCCCCCAACGCTCCCTCCCCCGTCAACCTCCGATCTGCTTTCTGTCACTGTCATACACAGTAGGCAAAGAACCAGAAAATTAGCCGCAAGGCCACTTAGAGTCTGTGGCGGGGGGGTGTCTCTGGAAGTGTCCTGCTGCTGCCCACAGGTGACCTGCGTGTGATTCCTAGTCCTAATAAACTCACCTACACCCAAGCTGGACTTATCCATGTCATTGGTCTCTCGGCTTTGTCCCAGCTTGGGGGTACCTTCCTCTCTTTAGTTCTGGGTCTTTCCTATAACAGTTTCCCCTACTCCTGGTCCTGCTTCTGCTTCTCTCTCCCAAGAGTCCAATGCGTAGGAGACACACCTGTGACGATGAGGCAAGAAAATGCCAATCATGTCTAAAACCCTGCATCTTTTTATTGACTTGACCAGATCTGAAAACTGCACATTTTTTCCCCCATTTGAAAAGCTCTCGGCTGGGCGTGGTGGGTCACACCTGTAGTCCCAGCACTTTAGGAGGCTGAAGCGAGAGGATTGCCTGAGTCCAGCCTGGGAAACTTGGTGAAACCTAGTCTCTCTCTATAAAAAAAAAAGAGCCGGGCATGGTGGTGCATGCCTATAGTTCCAGCTACTTGGAAGGCTGAGGCGGAAGGATCGTCGGAGTCCAGCAGGTCGAGGCTGTGGTGGCCGTGAGTGTGCCACTGCACTCCAGCCTGGGTG
>NW_007052235.1:2609-3707 GCF_000164805.1 Carlito syrichta
AGGCGGGTCTCGAACCCGCGGGCTCAGGCAATCCACTCACCTCAGCCTCCCAAAGGTGCAGGATTACAGGCTGAGCCACCGAACCCGGCCATTTTTATTTATGTATCTGTTTACTTATTTAGTTATTTAGTCAGGGTCTTGCTCTGTCGCCCAGATTGGAGTGCAGTGGCACAATCTGGGCTCAACCTCCTGGGCTCAGGTAATCTTTCCACCTCAACCTCCTAAGTAGCTGGGGACTATAGTCGCACTCCACCACACCTGGTTACTTTTTAACAATTTTTTAAATTTCTTTTTTTTGAGTTGGCATCTCACTCTGTTGCCCAGACTGAAGAGCAGTGGCACGCTTCCAGTCTCGACAGCCTCGACCTGCTGGGCTCCTGCAATCCTTCTGCCTCAGTCTTCCAAGTAGCCGGAACTACGGGCGCACACTACCACGCCCGGCTAATTTTTTCTTTGATTTATTGTAGAGATGAGGTCTCACCAAGTTGCCCAGGTGGGTCTTGAACCTGCAGGCTCAGGCAATCCACTCACCTCGGCCTCCCAAAGCGCTGGCATTACAGGCTGAGCCACTGAGCCCGGCCTGTTTTTTAATTTTCTATACAGACCAGGTCTTGCTATGTTGCCTGGGCTAGTCTCGAAGTTCTGGGTTCAAGCTATCCTTCCATCTCAGCCTCCCAAAGTGCTAGGATTACAGGTGTGAGTCACTGCACTCGTCCAATGGCTCGCTTTTTAGCTCCCCATCTCCCACAGCCTGAGAAAGAGGACATCCTAAAACGCATGTGTTGATAGCTGACAATCTGAAATGTCGCTTGCGGATTCATTTCAATGAACAACCTATAGAAACAAGGAAATGAACAAATGAAATTGCTCGAGGCTGGGCTCAGTGGCTCAGCCTGTAATCCCACTCTTTGGGAGGCCGAGGTGAGTGGATTGCCCGAGCCTGCGGGTTCGAGACCCCCCTGGGCAACTTGGCAAGACCTCATCTCTACAATAAATCAAAAAATTGAGCCGGACTTGGTGGCTCAGCCTGTAATCCCAGCACTTTGGGAGGCTGAGGTGAGTGAATTGCCTGAGCCTGCGGGTTCGAGACCCGCCCGC
>NW_007052235.1:4022-4935 GCF_000164805.1 Carlito syrichta
TGGCTGGGAGCGGCCACTGCACTCCAGTCTGGGCAACAGAGTGAGACTCCAACTCAAAAAAAAAAAAGAAAGAAAAAGAAATTGCTCGAAATTTTATAACTCCCAAGGCTCTCTCTCCTATGTCATATGATTTCTCAATGTGTCCCACAGAAAAGTATTAGATATATACATATATACATATATATTTTTTACTTATAAAATTATTATTTATTTATTGTAGAGATGAGGACTCGCCAAGTTGCCCAGGTGGGTCTCGAACCCGCGGGCTCAGACAATGCTCTCACCTCGGCCTCCCAAAGTGCTGGGATTATAGGCCTGAGCCACGCGCCTGGCCGTGGATATATATATATATTTCAAAGCAGGATTTATTGAAAGGACAGAAAATCTACCACAGTGGCAGGGGACCTGAAGGTTGCCAATATTAGATATTTGCAATGTTTTTTTAAATATTTTTTATAGTGTCTAGCTTTTCCTTCAACACCATATAAGCTCTGGGTAGGCTCCGCCGAGCCCAGCAACCACACACCCTCCGCCATTCACAAAGATGGCGGCACACAGCCCCGCCTCTCTGCCCCTCACCGACAGGACCGCCCTAAGAGTGGGTAGGTCGGCGGGGCGGAAGTGACATTCAGAGCCGGAAGTCGTCCTGCCCCTAGTCCGCCGGGCGCCGGGGCCGAGTCGCTGTGGCTGCTGTGTGGCGGGAGATGCGGATGGCGAGGCGGCTCGCGTGCGCCGCGGCGTTGCCGCTCCTGCTGGCAGCCCGGATAGTGGCGGCGTTGGAGCCCATCACCGTGGGCATCGCCATCGGGGCCGCGTCGGCCATCACCGGCTACCCGTCCTACAAGGACATCTACTGCCGCTTCGCCGAGTGCTGCCCCGAGGAGCGGCCGCTCAACGCCTCGGGTATGGCGGG
>NW_007052235.1:5027-8916 GCF_000164805.1 Carlito syrichta
GCGCCGGGCGGCCCTGCAGGGCGCGGATTCGAGGCCCGGCCCCAGCGTGCGAGGGGCCCTGATTCCTCGGGCCGGGCGCTGGCGCGGGAGGACAGTCCCCGCGGACGTCAGGCCCCGGCACCGATCGGGCTCGACCTCCGACCGGCCGTCCGGATCGGGGTGGGCGGGAGGCCGGGAGGGGCCCTCGTGCGAGTCGTTCGCGGGAACTGGGTCCCGACCCGGCCCTGGAAGCAGCGCCTGCGGAAACTGCAGCTCGAGGGGCTCTGCCCGAGGACCTTCCCAAATGCTGGCGTCCCGCGGGAGGGCAGAGGACACCGAGCGCGTGCACAGCCCTCCCGCCCTGCCCGCCTTCTTGGTGGTTTTCAGACGTGCAGCGTCGCCCACGAAGCCCGCGCGAGGGGTCTTCTCACCAGCCACGGGTGACCGGGGAAGTGCGCGCAGCTGGATCAGGAGATGATTCCACTCAGCGTCGGGGGTCAGGCACACACTGCATTTCCTTTTTGGGGCGTCAGGGACTGCCTCCGTGTTGCCCTGGGGCTTGGCAGAGACCCTGCTAGATCCCTGTCGGTGGCGGCCCTCACTTTGTCCAACTGGGAATGTGCTGCTTCTGTGTGGTGCTTTTTTTTTTTTTGAATTGGAGTCTCACCCTGTTGTCCAAGCTGGAGCGCAGTGGCATGCTCACAGCCACCGCAGCCTGGACCTGCTGGGCCCAGGCGATCCTTCTGTCTCAGCCTTCCGAGTAGCTGGAATTACAGGCATGCGCCATCATGCCTGGGTAATTTTTTGACTTAATGTAGAGACGAGGTCTCAATCTAGTTGCCTGGGCTGGTCTCGAACCCCCCGGGCTGAGGCAATCCACTTGCTTCTGCCTCCCAAAGTGCTGGGATCACAGGCTGAGCCACCCTGCCCGACCTCTGGTGCCTTTATAACATGTGTTTCTCTCCCTCTGTTCCTGCCTGTCTCTTGCAGCCCTGAAGCTGGATTTGGAGGAGAAGCTTTTTGGACAGCACCTGGCCACAGAAGTGATTCTCAAGGCGCTGACTGGTTTCAGGAACAACAAAAGTCCCAAGAAACCGCTGACCCTCTCCTTACATGGCTGGGCTGGCACAGGCAAGAATTTTGTCAGCCAGATGGTGGCTGAAAATCTTCACCCCAAGGGCCTGAAGAGTAACTTTGTCCACCTGTTTGTGTCGACTCTGCACTTCCCTCATGAACAGAAGATAAAACTGTACCAGGCAAGAGAACCCACTGCTATCTCGTCCACAGGCCTCTCCAGCTGGTCCGGGAGACCTGCTCACTAACTCTGGCTTCTGCTTCTCTTTTCTTTGCATTGCAATCACCCCAGCCTCCATGAGTTAAGGTACACTTAGTCTCCGGTGGCTACACTGATCTCCTATGACTTCTTTCTTAGTGGGTTCCAAAATAATCCAGTGGGGTCGGTGTGTCCTGTCCATTAAAAGATGGAGCCTAGGCCGGGCACAGTGGTTCGCACCTGTAATCCCAGCACTTTGGGAGGCCGAGATGAGAGGATTGCCTGAGCCCACGGGTTGGAGACCTACCTGGGCAACTTGGCGAGACCTCATCTCTACAGTAAATCAAAAAATTGGCCAGGCACGGTGGCACGTGCCTGTAGTTCCAGCTACTTGGAAGGCCGAGGCAGAAGGATCGTCTGAGCTCAGCAGGTTGAGGCTGCGGTGGCTGTAAGCGTGCCCCTGCACTCCAACCTGGGTGACAGAGTGAGACTCCAATTCAAAAAAAAGATGAAGCCGGCTGGGCTCGGTGGCTCAGCCTGTAATCCCGCACCTTTGGGAGGCTGAGGTGAGTGGATTGCCTGAGCCCATGGGTTTGAGACCCGCCTGGGCAACTTGGCGAGACCTCATCTCTACAATAAATCAAAAAAATTAGCTGGGCATGGTAGTGCATGCTTGTAGTTCCAGCTACTTGGAAGGCTGAGGCGGAAGGATCTCCAGAGCCCAGTAGGTTGAGACTGCGGTGGCCAGGAGCGGCCACTGCACTCCAGTCTGGGTGACAGTAAGACTCCAACTCAAAAAAAAAAAAAAGAAAAGATGAAGCCTAGAGAGGCAGAGTGACTTCCTCTGCCTCTGCATTTCACACTGTGGCCTGGAGGAATTTTTTCTCCTAAACAGCATTGTTTCCTTTGTTCCACATCCCATCCTTCAAGTCTTTGGTGTTGCTTTCTTCAAAGAAAGCCTCAGAGAACTGAACCATGAGACCGTTTCTCCTTTGAGATATTCTTTACACGTTTATTTTACACTGAATTGTCTAGAAGGGTTGATTCTTATTTAAGTGAAGGGCGTCCTTTGTCAGGGTTAATATTCCTGCTGTCAGGTGGGGACTGAAAAGAAACAGAAACTTAAAGAAACAAGGAAGTGGAAGTGGGTGTTTGGTTCACTGTAAGACTAGAACGGGTGCCAAAAGTAAGGAAGGAACAATTGCTGTCTTTTCACATTCTTTTATAAGTCTCTAAACATGTAGTCGTAGAGATAGATGAAGCTGTGTTTGGAGGAGGTTCATGGTCACAGCCTTTCACCCCAGAAAGGCTTGTTGCTTGAAAAAATTAGAGTTGTTTCTCATGAAATGTCACCTGGATCAGCTCCTTTGTTCCTTGTACCAGTACAGGGCTTTGGTGTTGGGCACTGTGCAGGTCTTAATCTAGTTCCTTATGCCTCGATACATCTGGTAATAGTCACTGGAGAATGTCATCCGTAGTGAGTGATAAACATCCACGGACCTTGTGCCTCTTCTACCTTAAAAAAGTTGCATCTGCTAGGCATGTAAGCCTAACACTTTGGGAGGCCAAGGTAGGAGGATTGTTTGAGCCCAGGAGTTTGAGACCAGTCTGGGTCACATAGCAAGACCTCGTCTCTACAAATAATCAGAAAGTTAGACGAGCATAATGGCATTCACCTGTAGTCCCAGCTGCTCGGGAGGCTTAGGTGGGCGGATTGCCTGAGCCTAGCAGGTTGAGGCTATAGTAAGCCGTGATCGTGCTGCTGCACTCCAGGCTGGGTGACAGAGACCGTGACTCAGAAAAAAGGTCACATTTGGCATGTCACTTGAGTTAGGATAAACCTCTGCATTTTAGCATGCATCTCTCTACCAATTTGCACATTTGTGGGTAAAGGTTTTAGAAGAACTCTCCCCAGGCAACGGAGGTGGGGTGTGGTTTCTAGGAGCTCTTGGTTGCACCCCAGAGCTCTGACCTCTCGTCCTCAGTGAGGGCAGCTTCTCCTCCGCCCTCCTTGGTGCGCCCTTTCAGCCTCTGTCCTGTTTCTTGGTACGATCGGTCTAGGACCAGCTGCAGAAGTGGATTCGCGGCAACGTGAGTGCCTGTGCAAGCTCGGTCTTCATATTTGACGAGATGGATAAGCTGCACCCTGGGATCATCGATGCCATCAAGCCGTTTCTAGACTACTACGAGCAGGTCGACAGAGTGTCTTACCGCAAAGCCATCTTCATCTTCCTCAGGTCAGCCAGGGCAGTTTTACTGGGCACACAGCCCTGCAGTCTCCCAGTGCTGGCAGGAGGTCCTGGAGACCACCGGCCTGTAGTTTACCAGGGACAAAAGTGTCAGCCTGGCAGAAGTCACCCTCCCACTTCCTTACTTTTCGTTTTCCAATCTCAGCATGGCACAAAACATGGGCAGGGAAACTGAGCTAAGGAAATCTCCACTGCTAAGGGCGATTTCGTCCACTGTGTGTGTTGTTTCTGAGGGCTAGAAAAATCCACAGTATTAACCCAGCGTTCTGAAGGAACAGATCTCAAGTTCCTCGAGGGCCGACACTTTTTTGTCTAGTAGCAATCCTTTTTTTTTGAGTTGGAGTCTCACTCTGTCGCCCAGACTGGAGTGCAGTAGCCGCTCCTGGCA
>NW_007052235.1:8936-14488 GCF_000164805.1 Carlito syrichta
ATCCACTCACCTCAGCCTCCTAAGGCGTGGGATTACAGGCTGAGCCACTGAGCCCGGCTGTAAATACTCCTTGATTAAGAATAAACCAACCAGCGGCCGGGCTCGGTGACAGCCTGTCATCTCAGCACTTTGGGAGGCCGAGGCGATTGGATTGTCTGAGCTCGTGGGTTCGAGACCCACCCGGGCAACTTGGTGAGACCTCATCTCTACAATAAATCAAAAAAATCAACTGGGCGTTGTAGCGCAAGCCTGTAGTTCTGGCTACTTACTTGAAAGGCTGAGGCGGAAGGATCGCTGGAGTCGATCAGGTGGAGGCTGCAGTGGCAGGGAGCATACCACGGCACTCCAGTCTAGGTGACAGAGTGAGACTCCACCCTCACAACAACAAAAAAAAGAATAAACTAGCTAGGCATGCTGTAATCCCAGCACTTCAGGAGGCCGAGGCAGGAGAGTCACTCGAGACCAGCCTATGCAACAAAGCAACGTCTTTCCCCCAAGACAAGAAAATCTATTCAGAAAACAAAAAAATAGAAAAATTAGCCAAGCGTGGTGGTGTGTGCCTATCGTCCCAGCTGCTTGGGAGGCTGAGGCAGGAGGATCACTTGCGCCCAGAAGGTTAGGGCTGCAGTGACCTTTGATTGTGCCACTGCACTCCAGCCTGGGTGACAGAGTGAGACCCTGACTCAAACAACCACAACAAAAATAAAGCTTGGAGCAGATTCATTTTCTGATAAGACACAGAAGTCTTAACATGTGATTTTCATCTTTGTTTCTCTGGCACCTTCAGCAACGCAGGTGGCGACCTCATAACTAAGACGGCGCTTGAGTTCTGGCGGGCAGGGAAGACGAGGGAAGACATCCAGCTGAAGGACCTGGAACCGGTGCTGTCTGTCGGGGTCTTCAATAATAAACACAGTGAGTCCGCCAGGGCGAGGAGCCCCTTAACTGCCAGCAGAGAGCCGTCTTCTCTTTCAGTGTGCCTCACAAAGCCACGGACTCCCAGTGGCCTGGATGGCTATGCCGAGGTTGGGCATTTTCTTTGGGCATTCTATTCTAGAAGCCAGTCAGCAGGGTGTTGATCCGAATCTTACGTCAGCTTGCCAGTCGCTGACATGAAGAGCAGAGGCCTGAGGGTGTGACGAGTGTCCTGTGGGTGGCACCACCGTGGCCCTCGTGAGAGCTGCACCCGGTGGCAGGGCCGGGAGGAAACCCACTGTCTCGTTTTGCAGGTGGCCTGTGGCGCAGTGGACTCATTGACCGGAACCTCATCGATTACTTCATCCCCTTCTTGCCCCTGGAGTACAGACACGTGAAGATGTGTGTGCGGGCCGAGATGAGGGCCCGCGGTTTGGCCATTGATGAGGACATTGTCACACGCGTGGCAGACGAAATGACGTTTTTCCCCAAAGATGAGAAAATCTACTCAGACAAGGGCTGCAAGACCGTGCAGTCGCGGCTGGACTTCCACTGAGCCTTCCTCCAGATCAGGGGCCCTGCCTTCAGAAGCACTTTGAAGACCTGTTCAAGGTTTTGCATATTTGCACCTGTGGACTTCTGGGATCTTGAAGTGTCAAGATGCTGTCTGTCACGTGGACGTGCCATGCAGCATGTTAGCCGTCCAGCTGTTCTTTGCAGTTGAAGAGGAACTTTACAGTCCCCTCCCACGTACCAGTACTGACCGTGTCAGAAGTGCCTGAATACAGCTGTGTGCGGGAGGCCCGGGGGTTGTTTCTTCATTTCTGGCCCATGACACCCATGCCTCTGAAGCCACCGTCAGGACCTGAGGGGCCCAGGGCCCTGCTGCAGACTGGGGAGCACTGGGTTTCCACCTGCCGCAGACATCCTCCTCCTCTGTTTCCCTCTGTACACGGAGAGCATCCACTGACTTGAAGTGTCTTCAGTTAAAATTGGTGGTGCAGGTGCAGATGGCTTCTGGTGGAAGGACAGGCCCTGGCCACAGAGCACTCTTGACCTGGGCTGAACTGTCCACGTGAGAGATGGAGTCTCCCTCCCAGGCGTCTGCAGCAGCCCTGGGCAGACAGGTCCTTTCTGCCTTCATTGCTCTGGCTGCTGACAGCCCCGGTAGTCACCCTGTCTCACTGACCATTAGCCCCAGCCTTCCTCGTCCCACCTTGTCACTTACTGCTGGAGGTCCCTCCAGCCTCAGCATCAGAGTTGAATTAGAGTAAGACCCTTGGCTTCGACTTGGAGCCGCCGGTTTGGTGAGATGTTTGTCTATTTCACTCTAGAGGCGGGTCATTCTCTCGCCTTTTACTCCATAGAGGCATTCGAAATCCATAGGACATGCTCATTCTGCAGGACTCTGGCCCAACAGCAGTCAGCTTGCAGAATCTGCATTGCCAAAGCAGTGAGTATTGCATACTAGAAATGCTGGCGTTCTCAAGGATGTGTATTTTTTTTAATAATGTTTTTACTTCTGGATCTTTAATAGAAGTCTAGAACATTGCTTATTTTAAAACATGGGAAGGATACAAAGTGGAATAATTGCTTATTCTCTCAGATACTCTTAAAACAGATGTTGTGTGTTTTTATTGTTAAATGCATGGCAATGTGTGGTCACAGTCAAAGGTCACATAAGGTCAATCTGAAGTTGTGGCAGGTCCTGGGCATCATCTGTTGATGACACCCTTTCATGGCAGCACTAGGCTGCACGGCCCTGATCACTGAGAGGTAAGACTTAGATTCCAGCCGGTGTCAATCATTCTGTGTCTGTGGTGTAATTGCAACACAGCTGCAGACACGTAATTAGGACAGTGTGCAGCATTTTTTACATATAAAATGTGGTAGAGTTAATATCACACTTAATCTTTAAAAAACACCAAGGTGAGGCTTAAAAATTTTAGTATAGCCAGGCTCGGTGGCTCAGCCTGTAATCCCATGCTTTGGGAGGCTGAGATGAATGGATTGCCTGAGCCCACAGGTTCAAGACCCGCCTGGGCAACTTGGCGAGACCTCATCTCTACAATAAATCAAAAAATTAGCTGGGCGTGGTAGCGTGCGCCTGTAGTTCCAGCTACTTGGAAGGCTGAGGCAGAAGGATCACCGGAGCCCAGCAGGGCGAGGCTGCGGTGGCCGGGAACGTGCCACTGCACTCCAATCTGGGCGACAGAGTGAGAATCCAACTCAAAAAAAAAAAAAAATTTAGTGTAATACATATTCTCAAATTGGAGCTAAGTCACATTTCTTTTATAACTTTGTGGACATCTGGTCAAAAGGAGACGAGGTTTTCTGTTTACAGTGATGCAATAAACTCAACACGTGTTGGCCACCTTTGGACTGCCATTAGTGATTTGTAACTTGAAAAGGCCACGGTTGACCATGGCCCTACCTTCTCAGCCCTCGTAAGATGTGGACAAGAGCTTGATTGACCTACTGGACATAAAAGAATAAAGCCTACATTTTATCACAAGAGATGTCACTTGTTAACTTTTTTTTTCTAGTTTATTTGGTAACAAAGTTTGACCTAGGAATGAAGGTTCTTCAGTGCGCGACTGTTGTTGGACTTACTGTACTCTGGACATGTGGGCTGGCAGTCTTTGCATCATACAGAATCAATATTTGCCTTAAATCCCCAAACATAGGAAGTTACATTGAATTAGGTGATGGATGTTTTCGTCAGGAAGAGATAGACTTCTTTCTAAAAATAATATTCTCCTCAAATTAGTGTTGGATGGAGATTGAGGAACTGGGAAAACAGGACTCCCTCTGACATTCTGAACCCGAGCTCAGATGAGGGAACCTGGCTGCTGGGCTTTGCCAGTGAGAACTGGTAAATAAGGAAGTCCTGGCAATTTTAATCTGATCTCAGTCACACTTAACCTGGTATCTTGCTTGTCAGTGAATTGACACTGATACCCTTCACAGGACTGATTCGCTGACTTGCCAGGAAGTTCCAACCCTCCTCACTATCACCCTGCCGACCCCCTTGATTTCAAAACTGAAGGCTCTGTAGTCCCATGAGACCAACTTCTCTCTTTTTTTTGAGTTGGAGTCTCGCTCTGTTGCCCAGGCTGAAGTGCAGAGGCACGCTCCCGGCCACCGCAGCCTCGACCTGCTGGGCTCAGGCGATCCTTCTGCTTCAGCCTTCCCAGTAGCTGGAACTATAGGCACGCGCCACCATGCCTGGGTAGTTTTTTGATTTATCGTGGGGATGAGGTTTCACCAAGTTGCCCAGGCTGGTCTCAAATCCCCAATCTTAGGCAATCCTCTCACCTTGGGCTCCTAAAGTGCTGGGATTACAGGCTTGAGTCACCATGCCTGGCCGGTATCTCTACTGCGCAGGCCAGAGTGCAGTGGCATAATCACAGCTCACCTCAGCCTCAACCCCCTGGACTCAGGTGATCCTTCCACCTCCGCCTCCTGAGTAGCAGGGACGACAGGCGTGCACCACCACGCCCAGCTAATTTTTTGTAGAGACAAGTTCTCAGTATGTTGCCCAGCCTGGCCATGTGACTAAGTTTCTGTCTGGTTCTCAGCTCAATGCAGTGTCTGCTCTGCCCCATGCTGCCTCGTTTACAAAGACTGAACTTTCCAAAATTGTCAGGGGACCCTTCTGTCCCGGGTGCCAGGGCTGCAGTTTTCAAATGGGCGATGAGACCTAATCAGTGATTCCAGGGGACACAGCAGGCTGGCTTCCACAACACGGAGAACTGACACTTGGAGCCATCCTAGGAGGCCTGGGCCGCCCTAGAGAAACCCCGGGCAGGCCAGAGCCAAGATGCGGGGGGGAAGGGAGGGTGGGGTCCTGAGTCAACCCTGCAGCTAGGCTTCTGGGCTTGCTGAGTCATCCCTGGGCATTCTAGGCAGCATCCACACCCACGGCAGCCGAGGGCTTGTAGGCACACACGGTGTTGTGTCGCACAAGGCATGCTGAAGGCTCCTACAGCACCATCCTGCGGGCATCTCGGCTGTGCTTGAACGCCATGGCTGTGTGGCAGGAGCTCCATGCACCTGCCCACGTGAGTCCCCGTGCGGCTGGGCAAGAGGTCGGACCAGTCTCTGCCCCGCACGAGCTTTCATTCCAGCTTGGACTGACTGCACCTGCCAGGTCCTCACTCAGGTTCCGCTCATAAGGCCTCCGGGGGGAGGGGCTCTTCTCCCCCTTAAAAAATGTCTTCAGCCAGATGCGGTGGCTCACGTCTATAATGCCAGCACTTTGGGAGGCTGAGGTGAGAGGACTGCCTGAGCCCGCGGGTTTGAGGCCAGCCGGGCAACTTGGCAAGACCACATCTCTACAATAAATCAAAAAATTGGCTGGGCACGGTGGCTCACACCTATAATCCCAACACTTTGGGAGGCCGAGGTGAGAGGACTGCCTGAGCCCTTGGGTTTGAGACCAACCTGGGCAACTTGGCGAGACCTCTACAGTAAATCAAGAAAAATCAGCCGGGCGTGGTGGCACATGCCTGCAGTTCCAGCTACTTGGAAGGCTGAGGCGGAAAGATCACCTGAACCCAGCAGGTCAAGGCTGCGGTGGCGGTGAGTGCCACTGCCCTCCAGCCTGGGCAACGGAGTGAGACGCCAACTCAAAA
>NW_007052235.1:15617-24757 GCF_000164805.1 Carlito syrichta
GGGAGCGGCCACTGCACTCCAGTCTGGGCGACAGAGTGAGTTCCAACTCAAAAAAACAACAACAAATGTTCACAGTGTTGCTAAGATCACTGTTACTAAGTTAACATTGTTACTAAGCTGAAAACCCTCGGAAAGGATACTTGGCTTATCTGTGGTGTCTGACCACCTCCCCTTGTGTTCTTGTCTTTTTTCTGAAGACTTCATCGTGCCTGGCAGCGCTGGCACATCCTGGGGCAGAGCTGGGGAGTGTTCCAGTCCCATCCCCAGCTCCTGCCACCTACAGGATAAACATCATGCACCTGTGCTTGGGCTCTTTTGCAGTAAAGCTATGTCACGGCGTATGTGAGAATGGCGGGAACTTAAGAAAGAGCACACAAAGTCAACAACTTAGAATCTGAGAAGTTTCTCATAATGTTAAAATTCATTTTAAATAGTTACCACACGTTCAATAAAACTTCTTTGTCCTTCCTTGAAACAGAAACACCTGAAATCAAAATATAATTTTTAAAAAAACCAGGAGCCCTGGAAGGAGTGGGCAGGAGCTGGCCACTCGCGGCTCTGAAGGCTCTGCAGGGTTCGGTCCACGCCCACACGCCCTATGGAGCGATGGCCGGCAGGGCCCAGGGAGGAACTGCCCAGGAGAGCTCCTGCCCATCCAACAGGAAACATTCACTGGGTTCCTCTCGGGGACGGAGTGGGCAGAGGCGTGCGGAGGGACAGTGTCGCGTTTCTCCAACTACAGCAGTGACTCAGGCTGTCAATCGTCGTAGTAATAATCTAACTTGGTGAACACAGTTTTGCAGCCTTTATCCGAGAAAACTCGCTCCTCCTTGGGGAAAAATGTCATCTCCTCGGCCACTCTGCTCACAATGTCCTCGTCAATTTCGTAGCCTCGGGACTGCATTTCAACCCTGATGCACATTTTTAGGTGTTTGTATTCCAGGGGGAGAAAGGGAACAAAATAATCTATGAGGTTCCGGTCAATTAGGCTGCTGTGCCAGAAGCCACCTGGAAGAGAAACGTGGAGCTGTTATCCGTATGCCCACCCACCACACGTCACCTGGGGAGTCACCCACCATTCATCCACCACATCCCCTGGGGTGTCACCCAGCCACCCCACACACATCTACTGGGGCACCACGCACCGGCCACACACATTCCGACTGTGGGGCCTCCCACCCACCCCAGGCGTGTCTGGTGGGGTGTCACCCACTGGCCCCACACACGTCTGCTGGGTGTGCACTGTGGCCCAGGGCTGGGACCCGGCCCCGCGGAGAGCTGTGGGCCCGGCCCACTTGGAGCTCCTGAGCTAGTGAGGAAGGCGCTGCTGACCAACAGCTCCGAGCTGCGGCAGTTCTGTCAGCAAGGGGCAGGGTGATGTGGCACAGTGGACAGGTGACCTGTTCACTGTGGGCTTGGGGGCCCTCCCCAGTGTGACTCGGAGATGGGAAGTGCAAAGGGGCTCATAGCCCAGGGCCTGGGCCGGGGAGCAAGCAGGCAGGCAGCAGAGTCACAAATCACAACGTGGCGCTTCCAGGAAGCACAGGTCAAGGAGTCCCATCAGTCCCTGCCCCCTCACGCCGGAGAAGCCCGTGGGAGCTCCAGCCCATGCTCCAGCCACAGGGTAACCCCGTCGCTGCCTCTGCAGAGCATCTGGGGGCCACACAAAATTCCCTGAGAGCGCTGCTGGGTGGGATCACGCCGTGGCAAACCCTGAGGGCACGGGCGCGGCACCACCCACCCCCTCCTGGTTCCCGGAACACAACCCCATCCTGAGACAACACAAAGCCCAGGGGCTGCCCAGGGTGTCCATGGGACCCGCTTCCCTCTGCCCCACCATTAACTGCAACTCAGCTCCCTGACCCGAGCGCCTGTCACTGGGGCCATACTTCTCATTCCAAACGGTGCTCTGATCACTGCTGGCGCTCAATACATGCTTGGCAGACAGGATGGGGCGGAGTCTCCGGCATGGAAAGAATAAAATTAACCAGTGACAAGTGGGACAGCTCCCGCCTCTGCGAGCTCACTTGTACGACTCGACAGCCTGCTGGGCACCAGGCACGCCCTGGGCCTGGGACCAAGCTGAGAGCCGGGCAGCCGCGACGCTGTCCTCACGGGCATACCGTTCTGGGCGAGGAGACACCTGGCACACCAGTGAAGGGAAAATTCCAGGCTGCTGGGCGCAGCTAGCACGGAGGGCAGAGGCCACGGAGCTGGGGTGGCAGCCAGGGCCGGGCAGAGGGGCCAGCATTGGGCAGAGCCTCAGTGACAAGGACTGGGCCACACAGACCCGGAAGCGTTCTGGCAGAACAAGAGAGTTCAGACTGCCCCGAGGCCTTACAGACCAGGTACCGACCAGCCCCACCTTTGTCCCTGCAACCCAACGCCTCCCTGGAGCTCCACATCCCTGCCCTCCCCGAACACACCGTCCCACAAACTCCCTCCACCCGATCTAAAGGCCGTGCTGCCCATCCAACTGCTCGCTTCCACATTCGACCCCAGGACTCTTACTGTCTCCTCCTTCCAAACACACCCAGAGGCCGACATGTCCCCCACACATGGCTGCCCTGAGGGCTGCCATGCGGGCTCCCCGCCCCTGTGGCCATCAGTCCATTCTCCACCCAGCAGTTGTCCAGGTCCTGTGAAGGCTCTGGCAGATCTTGTCACCGCCTACTCGGAACCCCCAGGGGCTCTCTCCTCCACGTGGAGTAAAACCCAAGGCTCACTGTGGCCACCAGGCTTTTCAGACCTGCACCCACCACAGTCCCACACCTTGTCTCACCTCCTGTTGCCCTCCTGTGCTCATGCGGGACCAAGCAGCAACCCCAAGCACATGCCCTCTTCAGGGACCTTGGACCTGCTGTCCCTCTGGTGGGACGCTTTTCCCTCCGATGCCACGCGCCTCACTGCCTCTAGTCAACCCAAATGCCACCCTCCTAGGCAGCCTTCCCTGACCACTCGGTTGAAAGTACAGTCCAGGCCAGGCTCGGTGGCTCATCTTTTAATCCCAGCATTTTGGGAGGCCTAGGTGAGTGGATTGCCTGAGCCCGCGGGTTTGAGACCTGCCTGGGCAGTGAGACCTCATCTCTACAATAAATCAAAAAATCAGCCGGGCGTGGTAGCGCACGCCTGTAATTCCGGCTACTCAGAAGGCTGAGGCGGAAGGATCGCCGGAGCCCAGCGGGTCGAGGCTGCGGTGGCTGGGCGCAGAATGAGACTCCAACTCAGAAAAAAAAAACGACAGTCCAGGCTGGGCATGGTGGCTCATGCCGGTAATCCCAGCACTTTGGAGGCCCAGGCAGGAGGACTGCTGAGCCCAGGAGTTTGAGACCAGCCTGGGCAACATAGCAAGACTTTTATCTTTACAAAACAATAAAAAAGTTAGCCAGGTGTGGTGGCGGGGGCCTGCAGTCCCAACTACTTGAGAGACTGAGGCAGAACTGCTTGAGTTCAGGAGGTTGAGGCCACAGTGAGCTGTGATCATGCTACTGTACTCCTGCCTAGGTGACAGAATGAGACCCTGAATTAAAAAAATTTTTAAAAAAAGGAAAGAAAAGAAAAGAAAAAGAAAAAGAAAAGAAACACCTGCTAAATGAACGTCCAGCCATGGGCCTGGGCCAGTGAGTGTGCTGCTGGGCCAGGTCGGCGACTCCCAAGCATGGACCCTTGAATAGCTCTCAGCCACCCACAACGTGGGATCTAGGCGGCTAAGCTTTCTGTTGCGTGTGATCAAGTTTTCTGGCATGCCAAGCAACTACTCAACATAAACGATTTGTCTTTCCTCAGTAATACTGTATTTGCATGTATTTACATACAATACCCTATGCTGAATTTCGGGAGTCTGCTTCCACAGAGGCCCTGGTTTGGTTACCACAAGAGATCCCCAGCCGGTAAAGACCCCAACAGCAAGGCATGAGGCTCCCACGGGTTCAGCCTGTGACTCCACCTCCATCACGAAGGCCTTCTACCTCCCTGGGTTCAAGGTCAAAGGTCTCATGACAGCCCCTGGAGAAGCTGTGAGCTCAAAGTCACAGGCTCAGGCTCTGGGATCAGAGATGCCTAACAGGCTGCACAGCCCTGGGCAAACTGCTCCTTCCCTCCGAGCCTCAGTCTCTACTCTAACAGGGGTCCCCAATTCCCAGGCCACACAGCAGGTGTGCAGGGGCAAATGGAGCTCTGCCTTCTATCAGATCAGCAGCAGCCACATTAGATTCTCATGGGAGCAGGAACCCTATCACGAGCTGTGCATGCAAGGGGGGTCTAGGCTGCAGGCTCCTTGTGAGAATCTAGTGCCTGGTGGTGCTCTCTCTCCTGGCCCCACCCTCTGTTTGTGGAAAAACTGTCTTCCACAAGACCAGTCCCAGAAAGGCTGGGGACCATTATCCTACAAGGTTATTGTGAAGAGTAAATGGAACATGCAGGGAGTTTCACACAGGGCCCAGCCACCGTTTGGCCCCTGGGCAATGCTGATAAAGGGAAAGACTCAACAGGTCATCCCCCCACTTGAGCTGCTCACAAAAGCCTTCCTTGTCGAATCACCTGCACGAAGAACATGGGTACACTAACTTTCGAGATCTTGATGATCAACAATTCCCTCCTTTTTTTTTGAGTTGGAGTTTCAACTGTCACCCAGGTTGGAGTACAGTGGCATGACCACAGCTCACCACAGTCTCAACCTCCTGGCTCAGGCGATCCTCCCTCCTCAGCTTCCCAAGTAGCTAAAACTACAGGCACGCGCCACCACACCGGGCTAATTTTTTGATTTTTTTGTAGGGACGAGATCTGTGCTACAGTTGTCCAAGCTGGTCTCACTCTTAGGCTCAAGCAATCCTCTAGCCTTGCCTTCCCAAAGTGTTGGCATTTCGGGCGTGAGCTGTGTCCAGTTCCCCCTTTATTTAAAACCGAGGATTTTCAAGTGCATACAAGTCACTGAGAGTCAGACACCAGATTCCCCTCAGAAATTCTGTCGGGAGAAGGGTCTGAGAATCCGCATTTCTACTCAGCTTCCTGTGTGATGGTGACCTGACACGTCAACACTGAGGGCGCGGGACTGCGAGCCAGATGGGGCTGGTGGGCAACGGCCCACTTACTGTTCTTGTTGTTGAAGACCGACACGGACAAGGCGTGCTCGATGTCCTTGAGCTTGATCTCCTCCCTCTGCTTCCCGCTCCTCCAGAAATCTAAAGCCACGTCGGTGATCCTTTCTGCTCCAGCATTGCTGCAAAACAATTCCGGGGAATGAGGCTGGCTTTTCTGAGCCCCCAGCCTGGGCCGGAGTACGGACCCTTCGTGCCCAGCGCTGACCTCACCTGAGAAATATGAAGATGGCCTTCTGGTAAGAGACCCCGTCCACCAGGTCATAGTAGTCGAGGAAGGGCTTGATGGCGTCGATGAGGCCTGCGTGCATCTTGTCCATTTCGTCAAATATGAAGACAGACCTGGCGCAGGCGCTCACGTTGCCTCGGATCCACAGCTGTAGCTGATCCTGAGTCAAGGGGAGAGCCAATACAAAATCCTCAGCAGAGGCCATCAGAATGGCTCCTACCTCCCAGAACAGCGGCTGCATAGGGAGCTTCGCTGCTCGGCAGGGAGCACTTGACATGCACACACTCTTTTGTTCCTAACAACGCCACGTAGTGGGCCTTGGCACACCAGGTTTACAGATGAGGAAAACAATGCAGAGAGCGTACTCAACCTGCCTCATGGGAACCCAGCACTGCCTAACTCCTAAGCCTCACACTCTGGTTATCATTCCTGTGTTGAAAAGGCCACATGGATGCTGTCAGAATTCCTGGTCTTTCGTCATCAAAACAGTGATACTGCTGGGTGCAGTGGCTCGCACCTGTAAACCCAGCACTTCGGGAGGCCGAGGTAGAAGGATTACTTAAGGCCAGGAGTTTGAGACCAGCCCGGGCAACATAGTGGGACCCCTATCTCTAAAAAACGTTTTTTTAAAAATTAGCTGGGTGTAGTGGCACATGCCTGTAGTCCCAGTTGTGCGGGAGGCTGAGGTAGAAGGATCCTGAGCCCAGGAGGCAGAGGCTGTGGTGAGCTGTGATCATGCCACGGCATTCCAGCCTGGGTGACAGGGTGAGACTCCAGCTCAAAAAAATGTAGAAAAGAGAATATTAACTCTATTCCGTGTACACCAATCTTCTTGGAAGAAGGCAGTAACCAAGTGTCCCACTCCCTCATTCAGTCCCTAGACTGGCTCGGAGAAGGTGCTCCTTCAGATGGGAAAGTAGAGAAGACAGGCTCACTTAAGCAAAGCCCCTGAACCAGAGAGCTCGTGTGCTTTGGAAGAGTGTGGTGAGGAGACACTCAAGTTTCTGGAATAATGTCGGGAGGTTCCTGAAATACATTTGCCTAGCCAGAAACATTCCATAAGAACATATTTAGGGCCGGGTTTGGTGGCTCAGCCTGTAATCCCAGCACTTCGGGAGGCTGAGGTGAGTGGACTGCATGAGCTCATGGGTTCAAGACCAGCTCGGGCAACTTGGCAAGACCTCATCTCTACAATAAATCAAATTAGCCAGGCGTGGTAGTGCGCGCCTGTTGTTCTGGCTACTTGGAAGGTCGAGGCAGGACTGCTGGAGCCTAGCAGGTCGACGCTGGGGTGGCCGTGAGTGTGCCACTGCACTCCAGCCTGGGTGATGGAGTGAGACTCCAATTCAAAAAAAAAGAACATATTTAGGTCCTTTTTATAACACTAAGCAATTGGCCAGGTGCAGTGGCTCATGCCTATAATCCCAGCACTTTAGAAGGCCCAGGCTTTGCTTGAGTCCAGGAGTTCAAGATCAGCCTGTGCAACATAGTCAAACTTGTCTCTACAAGTAATTTTTAAAAAATACTGGCAATCAAGGTAAGGAGAAAAGATCTCTTTGTTTCCTAAGACTCTTTAAGCTACAGTGTAGGTCCTGACTTAGTCATATTTTGGGGTTTACTTAGCTTCTGTGACCATGGCTACAGTGTTCCCTTTAAGTGTCTCACCTGAGCAGCAATTCTGCTCTGCAGGTGTGGCCTGGCCCCAGTGTACACGGGAGGAGCCTGAGGAAGCTGCAGTGGCTGCCTGGGCTGCAAAGCGAGTCACTGTTTCAACAAAGGCACGCCCAGATCTGCCAGGCTCCAGCAGCCAAGGGTTCACCACTCTGCTCCCCTGACTCACACGCAGTAACAGAGAACACATATTGGCACTCGCTGCGGGCAAGACGCTACTCCAAACACAGTGCATGCAACATTTTACTGAGTTCCCAAGACCCATCAAGACAGCTACTACTGCGTTTGAGGAAACTGAGGCAGACAAGTAACTCACTCAGTCTCAGTTCCCAATTTGGCGAAGCTTCACACCTAGCTGGGACGACGAGCCCACCTGATTTGCCTAGCACTTGTCCGGTTTCAGCACTGAAAGTCCAACATCCTGGGAACTCCAGGCAAGTGGGTAAACCACGCACTCACCCAAGTAGAAGGGGAAAATGTGTTCATACAGGGGAGGGGTAAATATCTAACTAACCTGCAGGTCTGCTACAAAGATCTAAAAGGCAACAGCTAGCATTTACTTGAACACTCATGTGCCAGGCACCATGTTACACACTTGAGACAAGAGCTCCTGGAATTCTCACAAGCACCGCTTTGCAATGAAGAGCCTGAGTCTCAGAGAGGTCAGGCAACCTTCCCAAGAACACAAGAGCCCGTAGGTGGGAGAGTTAGGACTCAAACCCAGGTATGTCTGCTGCCAACATGCGTGGATGCTAATTAGCAAGTTAAACTGTAAAGGCAGTTTGCAACAGTTAAGTCAAACACACTTAGGCCTCTCTCAAAGTGTTTTCTCTTTCACAAAGTGATTGTGATATAATCTTTTAGTTGGATTTGATCGTGTCTATCACTAAAATTCTATGATCCTCCCCCCTCCCCGACTTACACAACTGAGTATCACTGCACCTATTTTCAGAAACCACCACAAAGCTTTTCTTTGAGTCGGGGTCTCGCTCTGTTGCCCAGGCTAGCCTGCAGCAGCAAGATCATGGCTCACCACCGCCTCGACCTCCTGGGTTCAAGCGATCCTCCCATCTCAGCCTCCAGAGAAGCTGGGACTACTGATGCATATCATTACACCCAACTGTTTTTATTTTTGTAGAGATGAGGTCTTGCTATGTGGCCTAGGCTGGTCTTGAATTCCTGGGCTCAGGCGATCCTCCCACCTTGGCCTCCCAAAGTGCTTGGATTACAGGCATGAACCACTGAGCCCAGATGAGAAACCACCAGAAAACTTTGATGGTGTAATGGCCCCGTCCATCTCAAACCCTCTGTAACTTCCACATCTTTCAAAGGGGAACTGACACACAAACTATTAAGGATCACTCATTACAACACCCATCCATCCTAAAGAAACCCCCAAGCCCGGTGACATCCAGGAAGGACTCCCAACGTCTGCCCTTGCCTTGTACAGGGTGATATTCGACGCGTGTGGAAAGTGTAACGTGGCCACAAACAGGTGGACATAGTCACTGTTTAGACCACCCTCGTAAATATTCTCTGCGATGATCTTGCTGACAAAATTTTTGCCAGTGCCTGTCCACCCGTGTAGGGAGAGGGTGAGTGGTTTCTTGGGCTTCGGGTTGCTTAGGAAACCAAACACAGCATTTAAGATGATTTTCTTTGCGAGATGCTGGCCAAAGAGCTTGTGGTCCAGATCCTTCTGCAGCGCTGGGAGAGACAAAGGCAGGCAGTCAAGAGCGGGGAAGGAAAGTAGCCACGTTTCCAGGCCCACGAGGAGGTCAGCTAAGCCCTACTCCCAGCATCCTGTGGAAGCCGAGGCACTGGGGGCTGTAAGCACTTGGCCCCGAAGGAGGGCGGTCCAGGGAACCCTCCCTCGGCCGGTCCTGCCTATCCTGGAAAGCCTGGAAACGCCCCCAACCCCCACTCCTCCCGCCGCGGCTCCACCGACCACCGGCTCGCGCCCCTCACCCTTCACCCCTGCACTGCTCCTCCCGCCTCAAGCTCCTCACCCCTGCACTGCTCCTCCCACTCCACCCCGGAAGAGTTCGCGCCACGCTTCCAGTCTCCAGCCAGCCAGGAGGAGAGCTCTCCCAGGAGGGGTCTGCGGCCTGTCGCCCCGCTTCGGCGCGAGGCAGCCCACCCGG
>NW_007052235.1:24777-25841 GCF_000164805.1 Carlito syrichta
TTGGCACTGGAGCTGATATCTTCTTATACTTGAATGTGCTTTCTAGCACACTATATTACTTTTTATGAAATTTCCTGGTATAGGTAAGAAATAATTCAGCAGTCCCTTTAGAATTGATGCCCGAAAATCGATCGTCCGCCCCCCCGGCCCCCGCCCCATCCTACCCTCCCTGCTCAGGCTCCGCTTCTGGCCGCAGCACTCGGCGAAGAGGCAGTAGAGGCGCGGGTAGATGTAGCCGGTGAGGACGCCGGCCAGGGCCAGCCCCAGGCTGATGGGCTCCACCGCCCGCACCACCGACGGCGCCAGCAGCAGCAGGCCCAGCGCGACCCGGCCTAGCTTCATGCCCGGACCCGCGCCGCCCCGCGCGTTCTCGCGCCGCCGCGGACCCGCGCCCCCACCGAACCACTTCCGGTTCCGCTTGTCGTGGAGGCCATCTTGGTGCAGGGCAGGCCTTCGCCCGACGCCGGCGACCGCCATCTTTGTTCGGGGCAGAGCCCTTTCTGCTTCTGCGAAGCTACCGTCTGGCACTTTTTTAGGTGGTTTTCTAAAAATTTTTTATTTTTATTTTTATAATAGACCTTATTTTTCAGAACAGTTTTAAATTTACAGAAAAACTGAGCCGGGCGCGGTGGCTTACGCTTGTCATCCCAGCGCCTTGGGAGGCGGAGGCGAGAGGGTTGTCTGAGTCCAGAGCTTCGAGACCAGCCTGGGCAACTTGGCGAGATCTCGTCTCTACAATAAATCAAAAAATTAGCCGGGCGTGTTGGCGCACCTGTGGTTCAAGCTACTCGGTAGGCGGAGGCAGAAGGATCGCCTGAGCCAAGGAGGTCGAGGCTGCGATGAGCTGTGATCATACCACCACACTCCAGGCCTGGGCCACAGAGGGAGACCCCGACTCAAAAAAATGAAAAGACAAAAAAAGGACAGAGTGCCCGTATACCATCTCTTGCACATAGCTTCCCCCAAATTTTTCATGACTATGCTACATTTGTTACAATGAGAGGAAACAGCTGGACTCGGTGGCTCAGCCTGTAATCCCGCGCCTTTGGGAGGCTGAGGTGAGT
>NW_007052236.1:0-660 GCF_000164805.1 Carlito syrichta
AGTAGAAATTAAATCCAGAGTGAAACTGTTCAGTATTCAAGTATACTTCTTTCTCCAAAAAAGTCTATGTAGATAATATTTTATTATAGCTAGGCAAATAGTTTTGTGTGGGCAAATGTTCTTATTTTTGGAATAAGAGAACTATAAATCCTAAGTCAATTATCTTTAGGAAAGCAGCATAGTAATAGAAGAATGAGTATTATCTTACCTTTGATGACTTTTTGTAATATCAAAATAAATCATTACTGACTGAACTGAGAGGTAATTTCAATATTATAAACAAATCAACATAACAATTAAGTTATCAGAAATGAGATCAAATTAAACATAAAAGCTATTTTCCAATAACTACAGATGAGTTTTCCTTTTCAGCAGGAGACTAGTGAATTCTAGCTACCAAATTTTCAAAAGGATCTTAAAAGCGTCTTCTAGAGTCTTGGGTGCCATTTTGCCCCAAATTTTCATAACTAGGGGCTGGGGTTGAAATTTAACACCTGTAAAAGACCAAAAATGAACACTGTAGAGGGAATTCTAAACAATGGTGGAAGAGTGGTTTAACCAGAAGTCTTCATCAAAACACTAAGAGAAATGATACCCACTGATCACAATGGCAATATTCTAGAAGGGGGAACCTTTGTGGTTTGCATTAAGTTGAGTTAT
>NW_007052237.1:0-503 GCF_000164805.1 Carlito syrichta
TAATCTGTCAGGGAGGGCTACCTTATCTAGTAAATCACTGCTGATGTTTGAGAGAGGACAACAAGCCATCACCTAATAACCAAGATGCGTGGAGAAGCTATGTGTCTTTAAAGAAACATCTGCAAACCTAGATAAGGAGCAATCTTGTTGGACTCTTTTTGAAATTCTTTTTTAGTTTCAGACTTATATTTTATGTTAATAATGATTAACATTATTAACTAACATTAGCTTAGTCTTGTAAACTAGAGCTCATTGCATGTATGAATAATAAATCATGAAAAGATAGATGGTAGCCCCAAAATTGTTTAAAGACACTTGTAACTTTAACAAGGTAGAATTAACAATATCTAAACATTAGTTTATGTCAAAGGTCACCTGAAGGATTTATAACCTAACCATAACGAGGGAAAACAAGTCTGAGAAGAAACTAACCAACTAAGACCAGAGACTAAGACAAATAAAACTATAAAAACAAAACCAAAGAAATAAACCAGGTTCTCTCA
>NW_007052238.1:0-517 GCF_000164805.1 Carlito syrichta
GGGTCTCGAACCCGTGGGCTCAGGCAATACACTCACCTCAGCCTCCCAAAGGTGCAGGATTACAGGCTGAGCCACTGAGTCCGGCTTACGTTCATTTTTAATAGAATCTTTTCTGTGAGATTCACTCCCATTTTGGCTTTTAGCTAGATCTATACCTGTCATCATGCTGATCACATTTATATTTGCCAGGAGAGCTAAGGCTGCATGGTGAGCTAAGCCTGCTCAGACCATTCCTTATGGAGGCCACCATCTCATCCATCAGAACCATGGCTCACAGGCCAATATTGACAGGTTGCTCAACTGAACATTCCTTCCTTTCACTATTCTTTTTAGTAGAGTTTTCAGGATAATATATAGACATGAGTGTGCATATTTGAGAAAAGAGTATTTTGCTTAAGTACTCCCAACTCATTTTCCCTCTTACCTTTTTTCCTCTATCAGAACTTTTGTTCATCTTGCTAGACTAACTTGAATGGACCTCACTTGCCTCTAACTTTCTCCTGGACTTTTTCCTATA
>NW_007052239.1:0-498 GCF_000164805.1 Carlito syrichta
AAAAAAAAAAAACTAAATTAGAAAGGGAGAGAGAAAAAGAGGAGATTCACCTCCCTAAGGTACAGGAGGGGGCTAAAGCTTAAGAAAACACGGCCTGGCCATAGCTCAAAGAGCACGTGGCCACACTATAGCTTAGCAAGGCAATGGTGACCGGTTGCTCGTGGTTGACTCCTTTTAACCCTTCCCTTCAGTAGGGAAAGGTCATTAAGGACCTCAGAAGGCTGAAAGGTCATTAAGGACCATTAGGGAAAGGGTTGTGATCTGCTCCATGGCATCACGAAGGGGCAGGTATTGACATCAGGTGATGAACAGCAGGCAGATAGGTGGGTTAGTCACAGGATTACTGCCATGGTGATGGGGCCCATCTGTGTCATGAAGGTCAGGAAGGGCTGATTAGGTTAATTCCAGTCTTAGGGGTGGAGGCAAATACTTGAAATAGAAAAACTAATTAGTACAAAAGTTGGGGAGGGCGGTTGTAAAACAATTACCAATAGCTAC
>NW_007052240.1:0-1125 GCF_000164805.1 Carlito syrichta
GGACAGAGATTTTGGAAACAAAATCCTGGTCTCTCAACCAACTCATCTTTGACAAAGCCACCAATAACAATCACAGGGAAAGGAGAACATATTTAGAACATGGTGATGGGAAAGCAGGCTGGCCACATGCAGGAGAATAAAACTGGAACCCATCATATCACATACAAAAAAAAAACCCAAATAGATCGAAGACCTATACATAACACCTCAAATTATAAGAATCCTAAAATAAGATATAGCAAACACCCTTATTCATATCAAATTAGACAATGAATTCCTGACCAAGTTGCCAAAAGTGAATGACATAAAAGCTTAATAGACAAGTGGGACCTCATCAAACTGAAAAGCTGTTGCACAGCAAAAAAAAACCATCAAGAGAGTAAAGAGATGACCCACAGATGGGAAACCAGTATTTGCTTCTTATGCAACTGACAAAGTCTTAACATCCCCCATCTATAAAGAAGTCAAAGGAGCAGAAAGGAAAAAAACAAAACAAAACAAAAAATAAAACTTCTATTTTTTAAATGTGCAAAGGACATATATAGACACGTTTTAAAAAGAAGATATACAAGCAGCCAACAATAGATGAAAAAAATACTCAGCCTCACTAATCATCAGAAAAATGCAAATCAAACGTACATTGAAATATCACCTAACTCCAGTAGGATGGTCATTATTAATAAAAACCAAAACAGATGTTGGCACAGGTGTGGAGAAAAGGGAATGCTTCTACACTGAGGGAAGGAGTGCAAGCAAGTTCAACTTCTATGGAAATCAGTGCTGTGATTCCTAAAAATACTAAAAATTGACCTTCCATATAACCCTGCAATCCCTCTCCTGGGAAAATATCAAGAGGAACATAAATCATTCTTTAAAAAAAGACATGCATGCAAGTTTATAGCCACACTACTCATGCAAAAACGTGGAGCCAACTTAACTCCCTGTTGATAGTAACCTAGATGAAGGAAATGTGGTACGTATACAGGATGGATCATTATGCAGGCTTAAAGAAAGACAAAATCATAAACTTTTCAGCAAATTGGTGGAGTGGGAGACTCAGTGATCTACCACATAAGCAAAGAACTGAACACCACATGTTCTAACTCATAAGTGGGACCTGAACAT
>NW_007052241.1:0-495 GCF_000164805.1 Carlito syrichta
ATGGTCAGCGGGTCGGTTGTACGCTGTCCACACTGGGTCTCCCACAAACAGTCGCATGGCCTTTGTGTAGTTCTTCTCATCCACCGTGAAGCAGTGGTAGATTCCTGCAGGGAGCCTTATCATGTCTCCTTTCTCCATGAAGATCCGGATCCACTTGTCCTCTTTATCTCTAACATCAAAGTACCCACTGCCAACCAGAATGTAGCGGATCTCATCATCCCAGTGCAAATACTCCTCATAAAACATCTTAATCTTTTCTTCATAATTGGGTAGTTTATCTTTGCATATGGTTATTACGTCCATCCAGGAGTAGTTTCTCTCTCTTCGGATCTTTTCTAATTCTGGATCATTCTCATATATGTCAGCATCCAGCTTCCAGTAGAGCACCCCGAGCTGGTGCAGTTGCTCCAGGCCCACCGGGCGGCTGGACTCAGGGCGGTGCGGCTGCTGCGGGTCATCCGAGGACTCGTCCATGTAGCAGGCCTGCACCATGGA
>NW_007052242.1:0-1568 GCF_000164805.1 Carlito syrichta
CAGCAGGATTTAGCTGTTGAGTTTCAGCTGCCTCAGTCAATAGAAATAGAGAAAGAGAGTGAAGTGAAAAGTAACCAACACTGGTGTTATAGCAGAGAATTTGTTGAACAAGAAAGTGAGGAAGAGACCAAACCCATAGTATCCAAATTCATGACAAAATATGATTTTAAGCATGATCACTTGACAGAGATCCCAGAGGAGAAGGAAAGGCAGAGCATTCAGAAGGAAGTGAAGTAGAGGAGCAAGAGGTAGAGGCAAATGAAAATGTGGAGATGCCTGGAAGAAGAAAGGAGAAAATAGAGATCCTGAAAGATGACCCTACAGACAAAGCAGAGGTAAGTGAAAGCAAGGAAAAGCCAGGAAGAGAGGCAGAGGAGGGTCCTGAATGTAGAGGGGATGGAATCTGTGAGGAGGGTAGTTCAGGAACGGAACACTGGGAAAGAGAGGAGGGAGATGAAAATGGGGAAGAAGATAAGGAAAAAAGGGACATTGAGAGTCTGAGTCGGGGAGAGAAGGACCTAGAAGAGGAAAAGGAATGGGAGAAGAAAGATGAAGAACAGACAATAAAGGAGAAGGAGCAAGGCCATCAGGAGGAAAACCAAGAGATGGAGGAAGAAGGAGAGGGGGAAGAAGAGGAGGAGCAAGGAGGGGGGAAGGAGACAGAAAAGAGGAAGAGCAAGAGGAACAAGGGGAGGAGAAGGAGGGAGAAGGGGAAGACGTGGAAGGAGAAAGTGAAAAGGTAGAAGGAGAGGAGGAAGAAGAGGGAGAAAAAGGAAGGAGAGGGAGATGAGGAGGAAGGACAAGAGGAATGGGAGGAAAGAGAGGAGGGAGGGGAGGTAGGAGAGGGAGAAGAGGAGGAAGAAGAGAGGGAAGAGGAGGAAGGGGAGGGTAAGAGGAGGAAGGGGAGGAAGGAGAAGGAGAAGGGGAGGAAGAAGGGGAGGGGAAGGGGAGGAAGAAGAGGGGGAAGGAGAAGAAGGGGAGGGAGAAGAGGAAGAAGGAGAGGGGTAAGGGGGAGAAGAAGAAGGGGAAGGTGAGGAAGGTGATAGGGAAGGGGGAGAAGAAGGAGAGGAGGAAGGAGAGGAGGAGGAAGGAGAAGGAGAAGAGGAAGAAAAGGGAAAAAGGAAAAGGAAGGAAAGGGAGGGAGTAGAAAACAGGAAGAAGAGAGAAGAGGTGGATAATGAGGTGTAGAAGAGAGGAAATACCAGGAAACAGGTGAAGAAGAGAATGAAAGGCAGGAAAGGCAGGGTGAAGGAGAAGAGTTTAAAAAAGTGAGCAAAATAAAAGGATCTGTGAAATATGGCAAACATAGAACATATCAAAGTGAGTCAATTACTAACACAGAGGGAAAGGGGGAAAAGAGGTGCAAAATGCCAGTGCAATCAAAACAAGTTTTAGAAAATGGGTCACCAGGTTCCGAAAATTCTGGAATAATGTATTACCACATTATTTGGAATTGAAATAATACACTTTTAATTTGACCTGATTATGGCCAGTCAAATGATTTAAACTTCTTGCATGCAATAAGCACTTGTTAAGCTTTATTAATTTGATTTTATGTCATGGTTATT
>NW_007052243.1:0-494 GCF_000164805.1 Carlito syrichta
CTCCGGCGATCCTTCCGCCTCAGCCTTCCAAGTAACTGGAACTACAGGCGTGCGCTACCAAACCCGGCTAATTTTTTGATTTATTGTAGAGATGAGTTCTCATCAAGTTGCCCAAGCAGGTCTTGTACCCGCGGGCTCAGGCAATTCACTCATGTCAGCCTCCCAAGGCGCGGGATTACAGGTTGAGCCACCGAGCCTGGCTTAATTTATGTTTGAATGTTAAATCGGCCTTGCATTTCTGGAATTAAGTCCACTTGGACATGATTTATTATTCTTCTTGTATGTTGTCTGATTCTTCTTGTATGTTGTCTGATTCTATTTGCTAATAAAAAGTATGTTTCGTTTGATGCAATACACCTATCAAGATGCTTTTTCCACTGCTCAAAAGAGTCTTGAAATTCATCCATTTTGATGTCTTTTAGTGTTTCCACCGAATTTTGTTTCATCTCTTCTTCATTGGCAAAATGTTTCCCTTTGAGGACTTTTTTCATGCA
>NW_007052244.1:0-491 GCF_000164805.1 Carlito syrichta
CAGACCCCGCTGGGAAGGCCTTGCTGCCCGGCTGGGAAGATGAGACAGGGGCCCGCCTCTATGCATACCAGAGTCACCTGTTCACAGGGCCAAGAAGGACACGCACGGCCCCGTGCCCCCAACTGATCCTGGGGCGGTGACGGCAGCTTCTGAAGGAGGTGGTCTGGCGGGCTCCAGCGCTTGGGGGTGTCCCCGAGAGAAGGCCAGGAGGCACTGTGGGCAGAGGGAAGCCAGAATGGCAGAAGCACACACGACGGAGACGGGAGGAGGCTGGGCCTGGGGGCGGGACCAGGCCCTGTTTCCAGGACGGCACCCATGGGTGCATCAGCTCTGGGTCTCCAATCTTATCCCGCCCCTGCTCATCTCCGACGGCCGGACATTCAGGTCCTGGGCCTCCTCTCCTGCGAGCTTCAGGGCTGGCCTGGCCGGGCCAGGGGCCGCTTCTCATGTCCCTCATTAGTCCAATCTCGGGTTCGGGGACAGGAAAAGGC
>NW_007052245.1:0-1195 GCF_000164805.1 Carlito syrichta
AGCTAGTAAGCTAGCTAGTTAAATCAGCTAGTAAACTAGGTAGTTACTTGGCAAACTAGGCTATCAAATCTGCTAGCTGGTCAGCTAACTAGTGGGCTCATTCACTTTCCATCAGGTCAGCTAAATATTCGGCTTGCTCACCTGCCAACCGGTCAGCAAACTTGTTAACTCGCTCACAGGCCAACAGGTCAGTGAACTAGTCAACATGCTCAACAACCAACTAGTTAATTCAACTCAGGTTGGCTCACTCATCAGCCGAATAGTTACGGCAGCTCACACATCTCCTCATTCGCCAGTTGACTAGTTATGTCGGCTCATTGGTCTGCTCACTCACTGGCTGACTAGTTAGGTCTGACTAGTCGGCTCACTCACCACCCGACTAAATACAACTGACCAGTAATCTCACACTCTGGAAGACTAGTTAAGTCAGCTGACAATTTGACTCACCTACCGCCCGACTAGTTCAGTCAGCTGACCAATCTTCTCAGTCGCCGGTGAACTAGTTAATTCAGATGTCCAGTCAGCTCACTCACCAGTCGACTAGTTAAGTCATCTAACCTGTTGACTCACTCAGCGACTGACTAGTTTAGTGAGCTTACCGGTCAGGCTACTAGCCGTCTAACTAGTTAAGTTAGCTAACCAATCAGCCAACTAATGGGCCAATTTGTCAGTTGATAATTTAGGTCAGTTAACTAGTCGTCCAAGAAGTGAGGTCAGCTAACTAGTCGTCCAACTAATAAGATTAATTAAGTCGGCAAATTAGTCAGGCAACTACTTAACAGAGCTAACTAGTGGGACAACTCATCAGACAACTATTTAACCAGCTAACTAGTCTTCCGACTTGTCAGCCAACAAGTTAAGTAACCTAAGTAACTCCTTAGCCAACTAGTTAATTCAGCTAGTTATCTTGTTTGCCAACTAGTTAAAACAGTTAGCTAACACATTAATCAACTTGTTAAGTCAGCTAGCTATCTCCTTAGCCAACTAGTTAACTCAGTTAGCTAAGTCAGCTAGCTAACCAGCTAGTTAGCTAAGTCAGCTAGCCAAATCAGCTAGCTCAATTTTTAGCTAACTATTTAAGCCAGCTACTTAAATCTGTTCCTGACTAGTTAGCTAATTAAGTCAGCTTCTTATCCAGCTAGTTAAATAGTTAGCTAACTATTCAATTCACATAGTTTAGTTTGCTAGCTAACTA
>NW_007052246.1:0-2263 GCF_000164805.1 Carlito syrichta
TGGGAACTGGAATCCAAGATTCCTGGTTCCCCTCCACAAGACCTCCCCAAAATGTGGAATATTCCAAACCCAAAACTCCAATTCCTACCTGCCCACCAACAAGAATTTTCTGTGCTTTGAGGTCACGTAAATCGAGGAATTTTGTAACAATATACCTTTTGATTCTGGGGAATATGATTATGGTCCCAGGAAACAAAAGGATTTCTAGGGCCAAATGCTAGATTACAACTAACAAGAGGACCAGAAAGATCCTGAGGATCTGTAATGACAGATTCAGCATATCCACGGAGCAAGTAGCTCTGAAAATGTAGGGACCCAGTAGCCCAGTTTGCTTATTAAACCTTATCAAGAGGCGCTGTAGATTCCGGAAAATGAGAACACCTAGAACAGTATTTCCTTTTAATTCTCAGTAAGATGCCCAGGTTTTTCCTGTCATTTGGATTCCAAATTCAGTATATTAAAAGACAGATGCCCAGATGTTTCCTAGGTTTGTGGATTCCATGATTCCTGGTTACCAATAAAAGTATGTAGTAAACATTTGGCAAGTGCTAAAACCTTGTCCCTTCTCAAAATAAAAAGAGACACGGAATGGGAAGGACTACATGGTTCATCTTAAGACCAGAGTTACATCCAAATATGGCAAGCAGATTCTTTTTGTCCTGGAATCTGGTTTAGTTGTTCTGAGGAACCTAAAGGACTTGGAGTGCCCAATACCATTTACACCTTTTAAGAGGACCAGAATGTTGCTGGAGTCCTGAAATGACTGATTCATAATATCCGAATGTCGAATTGCTCTGAAACATATGGGAAGCTCAAATATCTATTTCTTGTTTGTCTCATAGCAGGTGACCTGGGAATTTTTGGATTGAGGGCGTGTAGAACCATGATTCTTTTCTCATACTTAGTTGGAGTCCATGTAGTGTCCTTTATGTGAGGACTCTCTTTTCCTTGATTCCTGTTTCGAAACCCTGATATTTGTTTAGCCCTTAGTAAGAAGTCTTGTAGATTTTTTGATAGAGGAACCATGGAAAACAAATTTCTTCTCTTTTATTAGCAAGAGGCCATGTAGTTTCCCGTATATGAGGATTGCTATTACCCACATTCATGCCTCGAATCCCTGATTCTTCTTTAGCCATCAGCAATATGCCCTGTAGATTTTCAGGACTGAGGACTCGTATGACCCAGATTTCTTATTTTTAACAAAAGCAGTGCAGTTACCTGTATATGAGTACTCCTCTTCTCAGATACATGCGTCGAAGGCTTCATTCTTGTTTAGATCATAGGAAGACGCCATATATTTTTTTGGAGATTAAGAAAACATGTCACCCACATTCCTGATTCTTTCTTAGGAAAAGTCAGTGCATTTGTCTGTATGTGAGCATTTCATTTCCCTAGTTTATGCTTCAAAAATCCAAATTCGTGTTTAGCCCTTAGCAAGAAACACTGAAGTTTTATTGGGATGGAGGACAAGTGTAAACCAGATTCCTTATTCTCCTTTAGCAATACACAGTGTAGTTTCCTGTATATGAGGACTCCCAATATCCTGATTCCTACTCCCAAAACCTGAATGGTGGTTATCTCATGGCATGATGGTCTGTAGGTTTTTGGGAGGGAGGCCTCGTGTATCCAAGAATCCTTATTCTTCCGTAGCAAAAGGTCGTGTAGTTATCTGTATATGAGGATTCCCATTATTGAAATTCCTGCTTCATTCCCAGCAAGACGCCTAGATATATCCTGGTGACCTAGAATTCCAGTTGCTTGGATATCAAGAGAAAGACTACCGTAAAGTTCTTGAGGAATTGGAACCCAAGATTCCTGGTCCCTTTAAAAAGACTCACTAAAAATGTGGCGACATAGAAGCCCAGATTGGTGGTTAAACCTTATCAAGAGATTTTGTAGATTAGGCAATAGAGAACTCCAAGACCCGGATTCCCTTTCCGTTCTCAGCCAGATGCCCTGAATTTCCCTGTCCATGTGGATTCCAAAATTCTGTGTACAAAAATGCAGATGCCCAGATGTTTCCTAGGGACATGGAATTCATAGATCCTGGTTACATTTTAATAATTCATACTAAATATTGGCAACTGCAAAGCCCTCAGCCTCTCTACAAATAAAGTACAAACGGAAATTTAAGGGTTACCAAGTTCATCTTAAGGCTAAAGTTACATCCAAATATGGCAATATGATACTTTTTTTCTGGGAATCGGGTATTAATTGTCCCGAGGAACTTAAGGGATTTGTACTACCAGATACCCGATTACAA
>NW_007052246.1:2283-8116 GCF_000164805.1 Carlito syrichta
TCCTGAGATTTTTCGGATTGTGGACTAGTGTATCACAGATTCCTTGTTCTTCGTTACCAAGGGCCCGTGTGATTTCCTGTATATGATGATTCCCTTTCCCCAGAATCCTGTTTGGAAACCCTGATTCTTTTTTTGCCATTAGCAAGATTTCATGTAGATATTGTGACTGAGGAACCGTGTAAAAGAGGTTTCTTACTTCTCCTTAGCTAGAGATCATGTAGATTCTGCATATGAGGACTGCTATTACCTATGTTCCAGCTTCTAAACCCTGATTCTTGTTTAGCCCACAGCTGATAGCCTGTTGACTTTAAGGACTGAGGACTGCTATAACCCCGATTCTTTTTCTTCCTTGGCAAGGGACTGTGTATTTTCCTGTATATTAGGACTCTCATTAGATACATCCTGCTTCGAAACTCTGATTCTATTTAGAACTTTCCAAGATGCTCTGTAGATTTTTGGGATTGGGGACTCGTGTAACCCAGATTCCTTATTCTTTCTTAGCAAAAGGTCATGTAGTTGCCTGTAAATAAGGACTCCATTTTCCAGATTCATGCTCGAAAGCATCATGATTCGTGTTTTGCCCATACAAAGATGACCTTAATCTTTTTTATGATTGAGGACCCGAGTAACCCATATTACTTATTCTTCTCTTTTTTTGTTGTTTTTTGAGTTGGAGTCTCACTCTGTCGCCTAGATTGGAGTGCAGTGGCCACTCCCGGCACCACAGCCTCGACCTGTTGGGCTCCAGCGATCCTTCTACCTCAGCCTTCCAAGTAGCCGGAATTACAGGCTTGCGCTACCACGCCCGGCTGATTTTTTGATTTATTGTAGAGATGAGGTCTCGCTGCTCAGGCAGGTCTCCATTTTCCAGATTCATTCTCGAAAACACCATGATTCGTGTTTAGCCCATAGCAAGATGACCTTAAGCTTTTTTGGGATTGAGAACCCGAGTAATGCAGATTCCTTATTCTTACTTAGCAATAGGCAGTGAAGTTTCCTGTATATGAGGACTCCCATTTTCCAGATTCCTACTTGAAAAATCTGATTCGTGGTTACCCCTTAGGAAGACGGCCTGTAGTTTTGGGACTGAGTACTCATATAAGGATGATTCCTTATACTTCCTTACCAATATGACGTGTAGTTTCTTGTACGTGATGACCTCCATTACACAGCTTCCTGCTTCACTCTGCAGGATGCCGAGACAGTTCCTGGTGATGGAGAATTCCAGTTTTTTGAATGTTAAGAGAAAGACGTGCATAATGTTCTTTGAGAACTCGAATCCAAGATTCCTGGTTCCCCTTCACATGACCCCCCCAACTTGTGGAACATTCCAAACCCAAAACCCCAATTCCTACCTGCCCACCCACAAGAATTTTCTGTACTTTGAAGTCACCTGAATCGAGGAATTTGTACCAATATACCTTTTGATTCAGGGTAATATGATTATGGTCATAGATGGTCCCAGGAAACAATAGGATTTCTAGTGCCAAATCCTTGATTACAACTAACAAGAGGACCAGAATGATCCTGAGGATCTGTAATGACAGAATTAGCATATGCACGGAGCAAGTAACTCTGAAAATGTAGGGACCTAGAAACCCAGATGCTGATTAAACCTTATCAAGAGTCCCTGTAGATTCCGGAAAATGAGAACTTCTAGAACCGGAATTCCTATTTATTCTCAGTAAGATGCCCTGATTTTTCCTGTCGATTTGGATTCCAAATTCTGTATATCAAAAGACAGATGTCCAGAACTTTCCTAGGTTTGTGGATTACATGATTCCTGGTTACCATTAAAAGTACGTAGTCAACATTTGGCAAGTGCAAAACCTTTCTCCCGTCTCAAAATAAAAAGAGACACGGAAGGGGAAGTATTACAGGTTTCACCTTAAGAACAGAGCTACATCCAAATATGGCATGAAGATTCTTTTTGTCCTGGAATCTGGCCTTAGTTGTTCTGAGGAACCTAACGGACTTGGAGTGGCCTATATCATTTACAACTTTTAAGAGGACCAGAATGTTGCTGGAGTCCTGAAATGACCAATTCATAATATCCGAATGCTGAATTGCTCTGAAACATTTGGGGAGCTCGAAGATCTGTTTCTTGTTTGTCCAATAGCAGACCACCTGGGAATTTTTTGAATTGAGCACGCGTACAGCAATGATTCTTTATTCGTACTTAGTTGCAGGTTTTCTAGTGTCCTGTGTGTGAGAACCCTCTTTCCCTTTATTCCTGTTTCGAAACCCTGATTCTTGCTTAGCCCTTTGAAAGAAGACATGTAGATTTTTTGATAGACGAACCGTGGAAAACTGATTTCTTCTCCTTTATTAGCAAGACGCCATGTAGTTTCCTGTATTTGAGGATTGCTATTATCCATATTCATGCCTCAAATCCCTGATTCTTCTTTAACTTTCAGCAAGATGCCCTGTAGATATACCGGACTGAGGACTCCTATAACCCAGATTCCTTATTTTTAGCAACAGCCGTTCAGTTCCCTGTATATGAGTACCCCTGTTCACAGATACATGCGTCGAAAGCTTGATTCTTGTTTAGATCTTAGAAAGATGCCGTATACATTTTTGGAGATTGAGAAATCATGTCAGCCACATTCCTTATTCCTTCTTAGGAAAAGTCAGTTCATGTGCCTGTATATGAGGATTTCATTTCCTTAGTTTATGCTTCAAAAACCCAAATTTGTGTTTAGCCCTTAGCAAGAAACACCGAAGTTTTATTGGGATAGAAGACACGTGTAAACCAGATTCCTTATTCTCCGTTAGCAATAGACCATGCAGTTTCCTGTATATGAGGACTCCCAATATCCTGATTCCTACTCCCAAAACCTGAATGGTGGTTATCTTGTGGCAAGATGGTCTGTAGGTTTTTGGGATGGAGGCCTCGTGTATCCAAGATTTTTTATTTTTCCGTAGCAACAGGTCATGTAGTGTTCTGTGTATGAGGACTCCCATTACTGAAATTACTGCTTCATTCTCAGCAAGACACCAAGATATTTCCTGGTGACCTAGAATTCCAGTTGCTTGGATATCAAGAGAAAGAATCCCATAAAGTTCTTGAGGTTTTGGAACCCAAGATTCCTGGACTCTTTTCAAAAGACACACTAAAAATGTGGCGACATAGAAGCCAAGATTGCTGATTAAACGTTAACAAGAGACTTTGTAGATTTAGGCGATTGTGAACTCCAAGACCCGGATTCTCTTTCCGTTCTCAGCAAGATGCCATGAATTTCTCTTTCCATGTGGATTCCAAAACTCTCTGTACAAAAATGAAGATGCCCAGGTGTTTCCTAAGGACGTGGAATCCATGGGTCCTGGTTACATTTTAATAATTCGTACTAAATATTTGGCAACTGCAAAACCCTCAGCCCCTCTACAAATAAAGTACAAACGGAAATTTAAGGATTGCCAAGTTCATCTTAAGACCAAAGTTACATCCAAATACGGTAATATGCTACTTTTTTTTTCCGGGAATCTGGCCTTAATTGTCCTGAGGACCTTAAGGGATTTGACTACCAGATACCCGATTACAACTGTCAAGATGACCAGAATGTTGCTGGAGTCCTGAAATGACTGATTCATAATAATCACAGCCAAATATCTCTGAAATATGAGATGAGCTCGAAGCGTTGAATCTTGTTTACACCGCAGCAAGACACCCTGAGAATTTTTCAGATTTTGGACTAGTGTATCTCAGATTCCTTATTCTTCTTTACCGAGTGACCGTGTAATGTTCTGTATATGAGAACTCCCTTTCCCCAGAATCATGTTTGGAAACCCTGATTCTTGTTTTGCCATTAGCAAGATGTCATGTAGATATTGTGATGGAGGAACTGTGTAAAAGTGGTTTCTTAGTTCGCGTTAGGTAGAGATCATATAGATTCTCATATGAGGATTGCTATTCCTATGTTCCAGCTTCTAAACTCTGATTCTTAATTAGCCCACAGCAGATGGCTTGTTGATTTTAAGATTTGAGGACTGCTATAACCCCGATTCTTTTTCACCCTTGGCAAGGGGCTGGGTATTTTCCTGTATATTAGGACTCTCATTAGATACATCCTGCTTCGGAACTCTGATACTATTTAGAACTTTCCAAGATGCTCTGTAGAATTTTGGAATTGAGGACTCGTGTAACCCAGATTCCTTATTCTCTCTTAGCAAAAGATCATGTAGTTGCCTGTAAATAAGGACTCCATTTTCCAGATTCATGCTCGAAAACACCATGATTCCTGTTTAACCCATAGCAAGATGACCTTAAGTTTTTTGGGATTGAGGACCCGAGAAATGCAGATTCCTTATTATTACTTAGCAATAGGCAGTGAAGTTTCCTTTATGTGAGGACTCCCATTACCCAGATTCCTACTTCAAAAACCTGATTCATGATTACGTCTTAGGAAGACGGCCTGTAGTTTTTGGGAATGAGGACTCATATAAGGAAGTTTCCTTACACTTCCTTAGCAATATGACATGTAGTTTCCTGTACATGATGACCTCCATTACCCAGCTTCCTGCTTCACTCTGCAGGATGCCAAGACAGTTCCTGGTGACCAGAATTCCAGTTATTTGGATATCAAGAGAAAGACATCCATAATGTTCTTTGGGAACTGGAATCCAAGATTCCTCGTTCCCTTTCACAAAACCACCCCAAAATGTGGAATATTCCAAACCCAAAGCCCCAATTCTTACTTACCCACCCACAAGAATTTTCTGTATTTTGAGGTCACCTGAATCAAGGAATTTTGTACCAATGTACCATTTGATTCTGGGGAATATGATTATGGTCGTGATGGTCCCAGGAAACGAAAGGATATCTAGGGCCAAATCCTTGATTACAACTAACAAGAGGACAAGAAAGATTCTGAGGATCTGTAATAATAGATTTAGCATATCCACGGAGCAAGTAGCTCTGAAAATGTAGGGACCCAGAAGGCCAGAATGCTGATTAAACCTTATCAAGAGGCCCTGTAGATTCCGGAAAATGAGAACTCCAAGAACCGGATTTCCTTTTAATTCTCAGTAAGATACCCTGATTTTTCCTGTCGATTTGGATTCCAAATTCAGTATATCAAAAGACGGATGCACGGAAGTTTCCTAGGTTCGTGCATTCCATGATTCCTGGTTACCATTAAAAGTACGTTGTAAACGTTTGGCAAGTGCAAAACCCTTTTCCTGTGTCAAAATAAAAGGAGACACGGAAAGGGAAGTATTACATGGTTCACCTTAAGTCCAGAGTTACATCCAAATATGGCAAGAAGATTTTTTTGTCCTGGAATCTGGCCTACTTGTTCTGAGGAACCTAACGGAATTGGAGTGCCCAATACCATTTACAACTTTTAAGAGGACCAGAATGTTGCTGGAGTCCTGAAATGACCGATTCAAAATATCCGAATTCTAAATTGCTCTGAAATATTTGGGGAACTCGAAGATCTATTTCTTGTTTGTTCTATAGCAGACAACCTGGGAATATTTTTTGTTTGAGGACGCATGCAACAATGATTCTTTATTCGTACATAGTTGGAGGCCATGTAGTGTCCTGTATCTGAGGAATCTCTTTCACTTGATTCCTGTTTCGAAAGCCTGATTCTTGTTTAGTGCTTAGTAAGAAGTCATGTAGATTTTTTGATAGAGGAACCGTGTAAAACAGATTTCTTCTCTTTTATTAGCAAGAAGCCATGTGGTTTCCTGCATTTGAGGATTGCTATTACGCACATTCATGTCTCGAATCCCTGATTCTGCTTTAGCTGTCATCAAGATTCCCTGTAGAATTTCAGGACTGAGGACTCATATAACCCAGATTCCTTATTTTTAGCAACAGCCGTGC
>NW_007052246.1:8180-10416 GCF_000164805.1 Carlito syrichta
TTCGTAGGTAATGTCAGTACATTTGCCTGTATATGAGGATTTCATTTCCCTAGTTTATGCTTCAAAAACACAAATTCGTGTTTATCCCTTACCAAGAAACACTGAAGTTTTATTGGGATGGAGGACACGTGTGAACACGATTCCTTATTCTCCTTTATCAATAGACAGTGCAGTTTCCTGTATATGAGGACTCCCATTATTCAGATTCCTACTCCCAAAACCTGAATGGTGGTTTTCTCTTAGCAAGACAGTCTGAAGGTTTTGGGATGGAGGTCTCGTGTAACCAGGATTCCTTATTCTTCCATAGCAACAGGTCGTGTAGTGTTCTGTATATGAGGACTCCCATTACTGAAATTCCTGCTTCATTCTCAGCAAGACGTCAAGGTAATTCCTAGTGACCTAGAATTTCAGTTCCTTGACTATCAAGAGAAAGACTTCCATAATGTTCTTGAGGAATTGGAACCCAAGATTCCTGGTACCTTTTCAAAAGACACACTAAAAATGTGGCGACATAGAAGCCCAGATTGCTGATTAAACTATATCAAGAGACTTTGTAGATTTAGGCGATAGAGACCTCCAAGAACCATATTCCCTTTCCGTTCTCAGCAAGATGCCCTGATTTTCCCTGTCCATGTGGATTCCAAAACTCTGTGTACAAAAATGCAGATGCCCAGATGTTTCCTAGGGACGTGGAATCCATGGATGCTGGTGACATTTTAATAATATGTACTAAATATTTGGAAAATTCAAATCCGTTGGCCCCTCTACAAATAAAGTACAAACGGAAATGTAAGGATACCAAGTTCATCTTAACACCACAGTTACATCCAAATACGGCAATATGATACTTTTTTTCTGGTAGTCTGGTCTTAAATGTCCCAAGGAACTTAAGGGAATTGTACTACCAAATACCCGACTACAACTCTCAAGAGGACGAGAATGTTGCTGGAGTCCTGAAATGACTGATTCATAATACCCACAAACCAAATATCTCTGAAACATGAGACGATCTCGAAGCCTTGATTTTTGTTTATACCGCAGCAAAACACCCTGAGAATTTTTCAGATTCTGGACTTGTGTAACACAGTTTCCTTATTCTTCTTTACTGAGGGGCCGTGTAATGTCCTGTACATGAGAACTCCCTTTCCCCAGAATCCTGTTTGGAAACCCTGATTCTTGTTTTGCCATTATCAAGATATCATGTAGATAATGTGAGGGAGGAACCGTGTAAAAGAATTTTCTTAGTTCTCCTTAGCTAGAGTTCATTTATATTCTGCATATGAGGATTTCTATTACCTATGTCCCAGCTTCTTAACCCTGATTCTTGTTTAGCCCAGAGCAGATGGCCTGTTGATTTTAAGGACTGAGGACTGCTATAACCCCGATTGTTTTTCTTCCTTGGCAAGTTGCAGTCTATTTTCCTGTATAGTAGGACTCTCATTAGATACGTCCTGCTTCGAAACTCTGATTCTTTTAGAACTTTCCAAGATCCTCTGTAGATTTTCGGGATTGAGGCCTTGTGTCACCCAGATTCCTTATTCTTTCTTACCAAAAGGTCATGTAGTTGCCTGTAAATAAGGACTCCATTTTTCCGATTCATGCTCTAAAACACCATGATTCATTTTTAGCCCATAGCAAGATGACCTAAAGCTTTTTTGGGATTGAGGACCTGAGTAACACAGATTCCTTATTCTTACTTAGCAATACGCAGTGAAGTTTCCTTCATATGAGGACTCTCATAACCCAGGTTCCTACTTCAAAAACCTGATTCGTGATTATGACTTAGGAAGACGTCCTGTAGTTTCTGGACTGAGGACGCACATAAGGAATATTCCTTATACTTCCTTACCAATATGTCATGTAGTTTCCTGTCTATGACGAGCTCCATTACCCAGCTTCCTGTTTCACTCTTCTAGATGCTGAGACAGTTCCTGGTGACCGAGAATTCCAGTTTTGTGAATATCAATAGAAAGACGTCCATAATATTCTTTGGGAACTGGAATCCAAGATTCCTGGTTCCCCTTCAGAAGACCTACCCAAAATGTGGAATATTCCAAACACAAAACCCCAATTCCTACCTCCACACCACAAGAATTTTCTGTACTTTGAAGTCACCTGAATTGAGAAATTTTGTAGAAATATACCTTTTGATTCTGCGGAATATGATTATGGTCGTAGATGGTCCCAGGAAACAAAAGTATTTCTAGGGCCAAATCCTTGATTACAACTAACAAGA
>NW_007052246.1:10436-16117 GCF_000164805.1 Carlito syrichta
AGCAAGTAGCTCTGAAAATGTAGGGACACAAAAGCCCAGATTGGTGATTAAACCTTATCAAGAGGCCCTATAGATTCCGGAAAATGAGAACTCCTAGAACCGGATTTCCGTTTAATTCTCAGTAAGATGCCCTGATTTTTCAGGTTGATTTGCATTCGAAATTCAGTGTATCAAAAGACAAATGCCCAGAAGTTTCCTAGGATTGTGGATTCCATGATTCCTAGTTACCATTAAAAGTATGTAGTAAACATTTGGCTAGTGCTTAAAACTTGTTCCTTTTCAAAATAAGACGAGACATGGAAGAGGAAGAATTACAGGGTTCACCTTAAGAGCAGAGTTACATCCAAATATGGCAAGAAGATTCTTCTTCTCCTGGAATCTGGCCTTAGTTGTTCTGAGGAACCTAAAGAACTTGGAGTGCCCAATACCGGTTACAACTTTTAAGAGGGCCAGAAGGTTGCTGGAGTCCTGAAATGAACGATTCATAATATACGAATGCTAAATTGCTCTGAAACATTTGGGGAGCTCGAAGATCTGTTTCTTATTTGTCCCATAGCAGACAACCTGGGAAATTTTTGCATTGAGGGTGTGTACAACCATGATTCTTTATTCGTACTTAGTTGGAGGCCATGTAGTGTCCTGTATGTGAGGACTCTCTTCCCTTGATTCCTGTTTTGAAACCCTGAATCTTGTTTAGCCCTTAGTAGGAAGTCATGTAGATTTTTTGATAGAGGAACCGTGGAAAACAGATTTCTTCTCTTTTATTAGCAAGAGACCATGTAGTTTCCTGTATATGAGGATTGCTATTACCCACATTTATGCCTCGAATCCCTGATTCTTCTTCAGTCGTCAGCTAGATGCCCTGTAGATTTTCAGGAGTGAGGACTCGTTTAACCCAGATTCTTTATTTTTAGCAACAGCCGAGCAGATATCTGTATATGAGTACTCCTGTTCACAGATACATGCGTTGAAAGCTTGATTCTTGTTTAGATCTTAGGAAGACGCCGAATATATTTTGGAGATTTAGAAAACATGTCACCCACATTCCTTATTCTTTCTTAGGAAAAGTCAGTGCATGTGCCTGTATATGAGCATTTCATTTCCCTAGTTTATGTTTCAAAAACCCAAATTCGTGTTAAGCCCTTAGCAAGAAACCCTGAAGTTTTATTCAGATGGAGGACACGTGTAAACCAGATTCCATATTCTCCTTTAGCAATAGACAATGTAGTTACTTGTATATGAGGACTCCCATTATCCAGTTTCTTAATTCCAAATCCTGAATGGTGGATATCTCTTAGCAAGACGGTCTGTATGTTTTTTGGATGGAGGACTCGTGTAACCAAGCTTCCTTATTCTTCCGTAGCAACAGGTCCTGTAGTGATCTGTATATGAGGATTCCCATTATTGAAAATCCTGCTTCATTCTCAGCAAGACGCCTAGATATTTCCTGGTGACCTAGAATTACAGTTGCTTGGATACCAAGAGAAAGACTCCCATAAAGATCTTGAGGAATTGAACCCAAGATTCCTGGTCCCTTTTCAAAAGACACACTAAATATATGGTGACCTAGAAGCCCAGATTGCTGATTAAACCTTATGAAGAGACTTTGTAGATTTAGGTGATAGAGAACTCCAAGAACCGGATTCCCTTTCCATTCTCAGCAAGATGCCCTGAATTTCCCTGTCCATGTGGATTCCAAAATTCTGTTTACAAAAATGTAGACGCCCAGATTTTTCCTAGGGACGTGGAATCCATGGATCCTGGTTACATTTTAATAATTCCTACTAAATATTTGACAACTGAAAATCCCTCGACCCCTCTTCAAATAAAGTACAAACAGAAATTTAAGGATTACCAAGTTCATCTTAAGACAAAAGTTACATCCAAATATGACAGTATGATACTTTTTTTCTGGGAATCTGGCCTAAATTGTCCCGAGGAACTTAAGGAATTTGTACTACCACATACCCGATTACAACTCTCAACAGGACCAGATGTTGCTGGAGTCCTGAAATGACTGATTCATAATACCCACAAGCCAAATATTTCTGAAACATGAGACGAGCGCTAAGCCTTGATTCTTGTTTATACTGCATCAAGACGCCCTGATAATTTTTCGAACTGTGGAATACTGTTTCACAGATTCCTTATTCTTCTTTACTGAGGGGCCGTGTAATGTCCTGTACATGAGAACTCCCTTTCCCCAGAATCCTTTTTGGAAATCATGATTCTTGTTTTGCCATTACCAAGATGTCATGTAGATATTGTGATGGAGGAACCGTGTAAAAGTGGTTTCTTAGTTCTCCTTAGCTAGAGATCATGTAGATTCTGCATATGAAGACTACTATTACCTATGTTCCAGTTTCTAAAATCTGATTCTTGTTTAGCCCACAGCAGATAGCCTGTTGACTTTAAGGACTGAGGACTGCTATAAACCCGATTCTTTTTCTTCCCTGGCAAGGAACTGTGTATTTTCCTGTATATTAGGACTAACATTTGATACATCCTGCTTCAAAACTCTGATTCTATTTACAACATTCCTAGATGCTCTGTAGATTTTTGGGATTAAGGACTCGTGTAACCCAGATTCCTTATTCTATCTTAGTAAAAGGTCATGTAGTTGCATGTAAGTAAGGATTCCATTTTCCAGATTCATGCTCAAAAACACTATGATTCGTGTTTAGCCCATAGCAAGATGACTTAAATTTTTTTCGATTGAGGACCTGAGTAACGCTAATTCCTTATTCTTACATAGCAACAGGTAGTGAAGTTTTATTTATGTGAGGACTTCCATTACCCAGATTCCTACTTCAATAACCTGATTCGTGGTTGCGTCTTAGCAAGACAGCCTGTAGTTTTTTGGATTGAGGACTCATATAAGGAAGATACCTTATACTTCCATAGCAATGTGACATGTAGTTTCCTGTCTATGACGACCTCCATTACCCAGCTTCCTGCTTCACTCTGCAGGATGCCAAGACAGTTCCTGGTGACCGAGAATTACAGTTTTCTCGATATCAAGAGAAAGACGTCCATATTTTTCTTTGGGAACTGGAATCCAAGATTCCTGGTTCCCCTTCACAAGACCTTCCAAAAATGTGGAATATTCCACACCCAAAACCCCAATTCTTACCTGCCCAGCCTCAAGAATTTTCTGTACTTTGAACTCACATGAATCGAGGATTTTTGTACCAATATACCTTTTGATTCTGGGGAATATGATTATGGTCGTAGATGGTCCCAGGAAACAAAAGAATTTCTAGGGCCAAATCCTTGATTACAACTAACAACAGGACCATAATGTTCCTGTGGATATATAATGACAGATTAAGCGTATCCACGGAGCAAGAAGCTCTGAAAATGTAGGGACCCAGAAGCCCAGATTGCTGATTAAGCCTTATCAAGAGGCCCTGTAGATTCCGGAAAATGAGAACTCCTAAAACGGGATTTCCTTTTAATTCTCAGCTTGATGCACTGATTTTTCCAGTCGATTTGAAATCCAAATTCAGTATATCAAAAGACAGATGCCCAGAAGTTTCCAAGGTTCGTGCATTCCATGATTTCTTGTTACCATTAAAAGTACGTAGTAATCATTTGGCAAGTACAAAACCCTTGTCCCTTCTCAAAATAAAAAGAGACACTGATGGGGAAGGATTACAGGGTTCAACTTAAGACCAGAGTTACATCCACATATGGCAAGAAGATTCTATTTGTCCTGGAATCTGGCCTTAGTTGTTCTGACGAACCTAACTGACTTCGAGTGCCCAATATCTTTTACAACTTTTAAAAGGACCAGAATGTTGCTGGAGTCCTGAATTACCAATTCATAATATCCGAAAGCTAAATTGCTCTGAAACATTTGAGGAGCTTGAAGATTGGTTTCTTGTTCGACCCATAGCAGACAACCTGGGAATTTTTTGGATTGAGGACGCGTACAACAATGATTCTTTATTCGTACTTAGTTTGAGGCCATTTAGTGTCCTGTATGTGAGGACTCTCTTTCCCTTGATTCCTGTTTTGAAACTCTGATCTTCTTTAGCCCTTAGTAAGAAGCCATGTAGATTTTTTGATAGAGGATCCGTGGAAAACAGATTTCTTCTCTTATATTAGCACGAGGATATGTAGTTCCCTGTATATGAGAATTGCTATTACCCATATTCATGCCTCGAATCCCTGATTCATGTTTAGCTGTCAGCAAGATGCCCTGTAGATTTTCAGGACTGAGGACTCGTATAACCCAGATTCCTTATTTTTAGCAACAGCCGTGCAGTTACCTGTATATGAGTACTCCTATTCACAGATACATGCGTTGAAAGCTTGATTCTTGTTTAGACCTTAGGAAGATGCCGTATACTTTTTTAGAGATTGAGAAAATATGTCACCCACATTCCTTTTTCTTTCTTAGGAAAAGTCAGTGCATTTGCCTTTATATGAGGATTTCATTTCACTAGTTTATGCTTCAAAAACCCAAATTCGTGTTTAGCCATTAGCAAGAAACCCTGAAGTTTTATTGGGTTGGAGGACACATATAAACCAGATCCTTCTTCTTCTTTAGCAATAGACAGTGCAGTTTCCTGTATATGAGGACCCCTATTATCCAGATTTCTAATATGAAAACCTGAATGGTGGTTATCTCTTGTCAAGTTGGTATGTAGGTTTTTGGGATAGAGGCCTCGTGTAACCAAGATTCCTTATTCCTCCGTAGCAACAGGTCGTGTAGTGCTCTGTAAATGAGGACTCCCATTACTGAAATTCCTGCTTCATTCTCAGCAAGACACCAAGATATTTCCTGGTGACCTGAAATTCCAGTTCCTTGGATATCAAGGGAAAGACTCCCATAAAGTTCTTGAGGAATTGGAACCCAAGATTCCTTGGCCCTTTTCAAAAGACACACTAAAAATGTGGCAACATAGAAGCCCAGATTGCTTATTAAACTTTATCAAGAGACTTTGTAGATATAGGCGATGGAGAACTCCAATCAGATTCCAAGATGTTTCCTAGGGACGTGGAATCCATGGATTCTGGTTACATTTTTAAAATTCGTACTAAATATTCGTACTAAATATTTGGCAACTGCAAAACCCTCGGCCCCTCTAAAAATAAAATGCAAACGAAATTTTAAGGATTACCAAGTTCATCTTAAGACCAAAGTTACCTCCAAATACAGCAATAAGATACATTTTTTTTCCGGGAATCTGTCTTTAATTGTCCCGAGGATCTCAAGGGATTTGTACTAGCAGATACCCGATTACAACTCTCAAGAGGACCAGAATGTTGCTGGAGTCTTGAAATGACTGATTCATATTACCCACAAGCCAAATATCTCTGAAACATGAGACGAGATCGGAGACTTGATTCTTGTTTATACCGCAACAAGGTGCCCTGAGAATATTTCGGATGTGGACCAGTTTATCACAGATTCCTTATTCTTCTTTACCGAGGGGCCATTAAATGTCCTGTATATGGGAATTGGAATCCAAGATTCCTGGTTCGCCTTCACCAGACCTTCCCAAAATGTGGAATATTCCAAACACAAACCCCAATTCTTACCTGCCCACCCACAAATATTTTCTGTACTTTGAGTCACATAAATCGAGGATTTTCGTACCAATATACGTTTTGATTCTGGGGAATATGATTATGATCCTAGATGGTCCAAGGAAACAAAAGGATTTCTAGGG
>NW_007052246.1:16137-21778 GCF_000164805.1 Carlito syrichta
TCCAAACCAAAACCCCAATACCTACATGTCCACCCACAAGAATTTTCTGTGGTTTGAGGTAACCTGAATCGAGGGAATTTTGTACCAATATAACATTTGATTCTGGGGAATATGATTATGGTCGTAGATGGTCCAGGAAACAAAAGGATTTCTAGGGCAAATCCTTGAATACAACTAACAAGAGGACCATAAAGATCTTGTGGATGTATAATGACAGATTAAGCATATCCACGGAGCAAGTAGCTCTGAAAATGTAGGGACCCAGAAGCTCAGATTGCTGATTAAACCTTATCAAGAGGCCCTGTAGATTCCGGAAAAAGGGGAACACCTAGAACCGTCTTTCCATTTATTTCTCAGTAAGATGCCCTCATTTTTCCTGTCAATTTGGATTCCAAATTCAGTATATCAAAATACAGATGCCCAGAAGTTTCCTACGTTCGTGGATTCCATGATTTCTGGTTACCATTAAAAGCACGTAGTAATCATTTGTCAAGTGCAAAACCCTTGTCCCTTCTCCAAATAATAAGAGACACGGAAGGGGAAGGATTACAGGGTTCACCTTAAGACCACAGTTACATCCAATTATGGCAAGAAGATTCTTTTTGTCCTGGAATATGGCCTTAGTTGTTCTGAGGAACCTAACTTACTTGGAGTGCCCAATACCAATTACCACTTTTAAGAGGGCCAGAATGTTGCTGGAGTCCTGAATGATCAATTCATAATATCCGAATGCTAAATTGCTCTGAAACATTTGGGGAGCTCAAAGATCTGTTTCTTGTTCGTCCCATATCAGAAAACCTGGGAATTTTTTGGATTGAGGGCGCGTACAGTCATGATTCTTTATTCGTACTGAGTTGGAGGCCATTTAGTGTCCTGTATGTGAGGACTCTCTTCCCTTGATTCCTGTTTTGAAACCCTGATCTTGTGTAGCCCTTAGTAAGAAGTCATGTAGATTTTTTGATAGCGGAACCATGGAAAACAGATTTCTCCTCTTTTATTAGCACGAGGCCATTTAGCTTCCTGTATATGAGGATTGCTATTACCCACATTCATGCCTCGAATTCCTGATTCTTCTTTAGGCGACAGCAAGACGCCCTGTAGATTTTCAGAAATGAGGACTCGTATAAACCAGATTCCTTATTTTTAGCATCAACCGCGCAGTTACCTGTATATGAGTCCTCCTGTTCACAGATACATGCATCGAAAGCTTGATTCTTCTTTAGACCTTAGGAAGACGCCATATACTTTTTTGGAGATTGAGAAAATATGTCCCCCACATTCTTTATTCTTTCTTAGGAAAAGTCAGTGAAGTTGCCTGTATATAAGGATTTCATCTTCCTAGTTTGTGCTTCAAAAACCCAAATTCGTGTTTAGCCCTTAGCAAAAAACCCTGAAGTTTTATTGGGATGGAGGCCTCGTGTAACCTAGATTCCTTATTCCTCCGTAGCAACAGGTCGTGTAGTGCTCTGTATATGAGGACTCCCATTACTGAAATTCCTTCTTCATTCTCAGCAAGACGCCAAGATATTTCCTGGTGACCTATAATTCCAGTTCCTTGGATATCAAGGCATAGACTCCCATAAAGTTCTTGAGGATTTGGAACCCAAAATTCCTTGTCCCTTTTCAAAAGACACATTAAATATGTGGCGACATAGAAGCCCAGATTGCTGATTAAACCTTATGAAGAGACTTAGTAGATTTAGGTGACAGAGAACTCGAAGAACCGGGTTCCCTTGCAGTTCTCAGCAAGATGCCCTGAATTTCCCTGTCCATGTGGATTCCAAAACTCTGTGTACAAAAATTCAGATGCCCATATGTTTCCTAGGGTCGTGGAATCCATGGATCCTGGTTACATTTTAATAATTCATACTAAATATTTGGCAACTGCAAAACCCTTGGCTCCTCTACAAATAAAGTACAAACGGAAATTTAAGGATTACCAAGTTCATCTTAAGACCAAAGTTACATCCAAATATGGCAGTATGATACTTTTTTTCTGGGAATCTGGCCTAAATTGTCCCGAGGAACTTAAGGGGTTTTTAAAACCACATACCCAATTACAACTCTTAACAGGAGCAGATGTTGCTGGAGTCCTGAAATGACTGATTCATAATACCCACAAGCCAAATATCTCCAAAACATGAGATGAGCTTGAAGCCTTGATTCTCGTTTTTACCGCATCAAGTCGCCCTAATTATTTTTCGGATTGTGGAATACTGTATCACAGATTCCTTATTCTTCTTTACCGAGGGGCCACACAATGTCCTGTGTACGAGGACTCCCTTTTCCCAGAATCCTGTTTGCAAACCCTGATTCTTGTTTTGCCATTACCAAGATGTCATGTAGATATTGTGATGGAGGAACCATGTAAAAGTGGTTTCTTAGTTCTCCTTGGTTAGAGATCATGTAGATTCTGCATGGGAGGACTGCTATTACCTATGTTCCAGTTTCTAAACCCTGATTCTTTTTTAGCCCACAGCAGATAGCCTGTTGAATTTAAGGACTGAGGACTGCTATAAACCCGATTCTTTTTCTTCCCTGGCAAGGGGCTGTGTATTTTCCTGTATATTAGGACTCTCATTAGATACATCCTACTTTGAAACTCTGATACTATTTAGAACTTTCCAAGATGCTCTGTAGATTTTTTGGACTGAGGAGTCTTGTAACCCAGATTCCTTATTCTTCCTTAGCAAAAGGTTATGTAGTTGCCTGTAAATAAGGACTCCATTTTCCAGATTCATGCTCGAAAACACCATGATTCGTGATTAGCCCATACAAGATGACCTTAAGGTTTTTTTGGGATTGAGGACCCGAGTCACGCAGATTCCTTATTCTTACTTAGCAATAGGCAGTGAAGTTTCCTTTATGTGAGGACTCCCATTACCCAGATTCCTACTTCAAATACATGATTCGTGGTTATGTCTTAGGAAGACGGCCTGTAGTTTTTGGGATTGAGGACTCATATAAGGTAGATTCTTTATACTTCCTTAGCAATACGACGTGTAGTTTCCTGTATATGATGACCTCCATTACCCAGCTTCCTGCTTCACTCTGCAGGATGCCGAGACAGTTCCTGGTGACCGAGAATTCCAGTTTTTTGGATATCAGGTGAAAGACGTCCATAATGTTCTTTGGGAACTGGAATCCAAGATTCCTGGTTCCCCTTCACAAGACCTCCCCAAAGTGTAGAATATTCCAAACCCAAAACACCAATACCTACCTGCCCACCCACAAGAATTTCCTGTACTTTGAGGTCACCTGAATTGAGGAATTTTGTACCAATATACCTTTTGATTCTGGGAAATATTATGGTCTTAGATCGTCCCAGGAAACAAAAGGATTTCTAGGGCCAAATCCTTGATTACAACTAACAAAAAGACCACAGACATCCTGAGGATCTGTAATGACAGATTTAGCGTATATACTGAGCAAGTAGCTCTGAAAATGTAGGGACCCAGAAGCCCAGATTGCTGATTAAACCTTATCAAGAGGCCCTGTAGATTCCGGAAAATGAGAACACCTAGAACTGTCTTTCCGTTTATTTCTCAGTAAGATGCCCTCATTTTTCCTGTCGATTTGGATTCCTAATTCAGTATATCCAAAAACAGATGCCCAGAAGTTTCCTATGTTCGTGGATTCCATGATTCCTGGTTACCGTTAAAAGTATGTAGTAAAAATTTGGAAACTGCAAAACCATTGTCCCGTCTGAAAATAAAAAGAGACACAGAAGGGGAAGGATTACAGGGTTCACTTTAAGACCAGAGTTACATTCAAATGTGGCAAGAAGATTCTTTTTGTCCTGAAATCTGGCCTTAGTTGTTCTTAGGAACCTAACGGACTCGGAGTGTCCAAAACCATTTACAAATGTTAAGAGGACCAGACTGTTGCTGGAGTCCTGAAATGTCCCATTCATAATATCCAAATGCTAAATTGCTCTGAAACATTTGGGGAGCTCAAAGATCTGTTTCTTGTTTGTCCCATAGCAGACAACTTGGGGATTTTTTGGATTGAGCGCAAGTACAACAATGATTCTTTATTCGTACTTAGTTAGAGGCCATGTTGTGTTCTGTATGTGAGGACTGTCTTTCCCTTGATTCCTGTTTCGAAACTCTGATTCTTGTTTAGCCCTTAATAAGAAGACATGTAGATTTTTTGAAAGAGGAACCGTGGAAAACAGATTTCTTCTCCTTTATTAGCAAGAGGCCAGGTAGTTTCCTGTATATGAGGATTGCTATTACCCATATTTATGCCTCGAATCCCTGATTCCTCTTTAGCCGTCAGCAAGATGCCCTGTAGATTTTCAGGACTGAGGACTCATATAACCCAGATTCCTTATTTTTAGCAACAGCCGAGAAGTTACCTGTATATGAGTTCTCCTGTTCACAGATACATGCTTCGAAAGCTTGAATCTTGCTTAGATCTGAGGAAGACTCCGTATACCTTTTTGAAGATTGAGAAAATATGTCACCCACATTCCTTATTCTTTCCTAGGAAAAGTCAGTGCATTTGCCTTTATATGAGGATTTCATTTCCCTAGTTTATGCTTCAAAAACCCAAATTCGTGTTTAGTACTTAGCAAGAAACCCTGAAGTTTTATTGGGATGGAGGACACGTGTAAACCAGATTCCTTATTCTCCTTTAGCAATAGACAGTGCTGTTTCCTGTATATGAGGACTCCCATTTTCCAGATTCATGCTCCCTAAACCTGAATGCTGGTTTTCTCTTAGGAAGAGGGTCTGTAGGTTTTTGGGATGGAGACCTTTTGTAACCAAGATGCTTTATTCTTCCATAGAAACAGATCGTGTAGTGTTCTGTAAATGTGAACTCCCAATACTGAAATTCCTGCTTCATTCTCAGCAAGACGCCAAGATATTTCCTGGTGACCTAGAATTCCAGTTGCTTGGATATCAAGAGGAAGACTCCCATAAAGTTCTTGAGGAATTGGAACCCAAGATTCCTGGTCCCTTTTCAAAAGGCACACTAAAAATGTGGCGACAAAAAAGCCCAGATTGCTGATTAAACCTTATCAAGAGATTTTGTAGATTTAGGTGATAGAGAATTCCAAGAACCAGATTCCCTTTCTGTTCTCAGCAAGATGCCCTGAATTTCCCTGTCCATGTGAATTCCAAACCTCTGTGTACAAAAATGCAGATTCCCAGATGTTTCCTAGGGACGGAAATCCATGGATCCTGGTTACATTTTAGTAATACGTACTAAATATTTGGCAACTGCAAAACCTCGCCCCCTCTACAAATAAAGTACAAACTGAAATTTAAGGATTGCCAAGTTCATCTTAAGACCAAAGTTACATCCAAATACGGCAATATGACACTTCTTTTCTGGCAATCTGGCCTTAATTGTCCCGAGGAACTTAAGGGATTTGTGAAACCAGATACCCGATTACAACTCTCAAGAGGACCAGAATTTGCTGGTGTTTTGAAATGACTGATTCATAATACACACAAATCAAACATCTCTGACACATGAGAGAGGCTCGAAGCCTTGATTCTTGTTTATGCCGCAGCAAGACGCCCTGAGAATTATTTGGATTGTGGACTAGTGTATCACAGATTCCTTATTGTTCTTTACCGAGGGGCCGTGTAATGTCCTGTATATGAGGACTCCCTTTCCCCAGAATCCT
>NW_007052246.1:22094-26403 GCF_000164805.1 Carlito syrichta
GGATTGAGGACTCATGTAACTCAGATTCCTTATTCTTTCTTAGCAAAAGGTCATGTAGTTGCCTGTAAATAAGGACTGCATTTTCCAGATTCATGCTCCAAAACAGTAAGATTTGTGTTTAGTCCATAGCAAGGTGACCTTAAGCTTTTTTGCGATTGAGGATTCGAGTAACGCAGATTCCTTATTCTTACTTAACAATAGGCAGTGAAGTTTCCTTTATGTGAGGACTCAATTTACCCGGATTCCTACTTCACAAACCTGATTCGTGGTTACGTCTTAGGAAGATGGTCTGTAGTTTTTGGGTTGAGGACTCATGTAAGGAAGATTCCTTATACTTCCTTAGCAATATCACGTGTAGTTTCCTGTATATGACGACCTCCATTACCCAGCTTCCATCTTCACTCTGCAAGATGACGAGACAGTTCCTGGTGACCGAGAATCCCAGTCTTTTGGATATCAAGAGAAAGACGTCCATAATGCTCTTTGCGAACTGGAATCCAAGATTCCTGGTTCCCCTTAACATGATCTCCCCAAAATATGGAATACTCCAAACCCAAAACTCCAATTCCTATCTTCCCACCCACAAGAATTTTCTGTACTTTGAGGTCACCTGAATTGAGGAATTTTGCACCAATATACTTTTATGTTCTGGGGAATGCCATAATGGTCGTAGATGGTCCCAGGAAACAAAAGGATTTCTAGAGTCAAATCCTTGATTACAACTAACAAGAGTACCAGAAAGATCATGAGGGTCTGTAATGATAGATTTATGGTATCCACGGAGCAAGTAGCTCTGAAAATGTAGGGACCCAGAAGCCCAGATTGCTGATTAAACCTTATCAACAGGCCCTGTATATTCCGGAAAATGAGAACTCTTATAAACGGATTTCCTTTAATTCTCAGTAAGATGCCCAGGTTTTTCCTGTCGATTTGGATTCCAAATTCAGTATATCCAAAGAGAGATGCCCAGAAGTTTCCTAAGTTCGTGGATTCGATGATTCCTGGTTACCATTAAAAGTATGTAGTAAACATTTGGCAAGTGCAAAACCCTTGTCCCTTCTCAAAATAAACTGAGACACGGAATGGGAAGGACTACAGGGTTCACCTTAAGACCAGATATACATCCAAATATGGCAAGAAGATTCTTTTTGTCCTGGAATCTGGCCTTAGTTGTTCTGAGGAACCTAACGTATTTGGAGTCCCTAATATCATTTACAACTTTTAAGAGGACCTGAATTTTGCTTGATTCCTGAAATGACCGATTCATAATATCTGAATGCTAAATTGGTGTGAAACATTTGGTGAACACGAAGATCTGTTTCTTGTTTGTCCCATAGCAGACAACCTGGCAATTTTTTGGATTAAGGGCATGTACAACAATGATTCTTTATTCGTACTTAGTTGGTGCCATGTTCTGTCCTGTATGTGAGGTCTCTCTTTACCTTGATTCCTGTTTCGAAGCCCTGTTACTTCTTTAGCCCTTAGTAAGAAGTCATGTAGATATTTTGATAGAGGAACCGTGGAAAACAGATTTCTACTCTTTTATTAGCAAGAGGCCATGTAGTTTCCTGTAAATGAGGGTTGCTATTATCCTCATTCATGCCTCAAATCTCTGATTCTTCTTTAGCCATCAGCAAGATGCCCTGTAGATTTTCCAGACTGAGGACTCATATAACCCAGATTCCTTATTTTCAGTAACAGCCATGCAGTTACCTGTATATGAGTACTGCTGTTCACAGATACATGCTTCGAAAGCTTGAATATTGTTTAGATCAGAGGAAGACGCCGTATACTTTTTCGGAGACTGAGAAAACTTGTCACCGACATTCCTTATTCTTTTTTAAGAAAAGTTAGTGCATTTGCCTGTATATGAGGATTTCATTGCCCTAGTTTATTCTTCAAAAACCCAAATTCAAGTTTAGCACTTACGAAGAAACCCTGAAATTTTATTGAGATGGAGGACACGTGTAACCCAGATTCCTTATTCTCCTTTAGCAATAGACAGTGTAGTTTTCTGTATAGGAGGATTCCCATTATACAGATTCCTACTCCCAAAGCCTGAATCGTGGTTATCTCTTAGCAAGACGGTCTGTAGGATTTTGGGATGGAGGCCTCGGGTAACCAAGATTCCTTATCCTTCCATAGCAACAGGTCGTGTAGTGTTCTGTATATGAGTACGCCCATTACTGAAATTCCTGCTTCATTCTCAGCAAGACGCCAAGATATTTTGTGGTGACCTAGAATTCCAGTTGCTTGAATATCAAGAGAAAGACTCCCATAAAGTTCTTGAGAAATTGGAACCCAAGATTCCTGGTCCCTTTTCAAAAGACACACTAAAAATGTGGCGACATAGAAGCCCAGATTGCTGATTAAACCTTATCAAGAGACTTGTAGAATTAGGAAATAGAGAACTCCAAGAACCGGATTCCCTTTCCATTCTCAGCAAGATGCCATGAATTTCCCTGTCCATGTGGATTCCAAAACTCTGTGTACAAAAATGCAGATGCCCAGATGTTTCCTGTTGACGTGGAATCCATGGATCCTGGTTACATTTTAATAATACGTACTTAATATTTGACAATTGCAAAACACTCGGCCCTCTAAAAATAAATTATCAACGGAAATTTAAGGATTACCAAGTTCATCTTAAGACCAAAGTTACATCTAAATACGGCAATATGATACTTTTTTCTGGGAATCTGCCCTAATTGTCCCGAGGAACTCAAGGGATTTGTACTACCAGATACTCGATTACAACTCTCAAGAGGACCAGAATGTTGCTGGAGTCCTGAAATGACTGATTCATAATACTGACAAGCCAAATATCTCTGAAACATTAGACGAGTTCAAAGCCTTGATTCTTGTTTATACCGCAGCAAGTCACCCTGAGAATTTTTCAGATTATTTACTAGTGTATCACATATTCCTTATTCTTCTTACTGTGGAGCTGTGCAATGTACGGTATATGAGGACTCCCTTTTGGAAGAATCCTGTTTGGAAACCCTGATTCTAGTTTTGCCATTAGAAAGATATCATGTATATATTGTGACGGAGGAACGCTGTAAAAGAGGTTTCTTATTTCTCCTTAGCTAGAGATCATAGAGATCCTGCATATGAGGACAGCTATTACCTATGTTCCAGCTTCTAAATCCTGATTCTTGTTTAGCCCACAGCAGATGGTCTGTTGATTTTAAGGACTGAGGACTGCTATAATCCTGATTCTTTTTCACCCTTGGCAAGGGGCTGTGTATTTTCCTGTATAATAGGACTCTTATTAGATACATCCTGCTTCGAAACTCTGATTCTTTTTAGAACTTTCCAAGATGCTCTGTAGATTTTTGAGATGGAGGACCTGTGTAACCCAGAATCCTTATTTTTTCTTAGCAAAAAGTCATGTAGTTACCTGTAAATAAAGATTCCATTTTCCAGATTCATACTCGAAAACACCATGATTAGTGTTTAGCTCATAGCAAGATGACCTTAAGTTTTTTTGAGATTCAGGACCCGCCTAACGCAGATTCCTTATTCTTACTTAGCAAAAGGCAGTGAAGTTTCCTGTATGTGAGGACTGACATGACCCAGATTCCTACTTCAAAAACCTGATTTGTGGTTACGTCTTAAGAAGACGGCCTGTAGTTTTTGGGTTTGAGGACTCATATAAGGAAGATTCCTGATACTTCCTTAGCAATATGACGTGTAGTTTCCTGTAAATGACGACCTCCATTACCCAGCTACCTGTTTCACTCTCCAGGATACTGAGACAATTCCTGGTGACCGAGAATTCCAGTTATTTGAATGTCAAGAGACAGACGTCCATAATGTTCTTTGGGAACTGAAATCCAAGATTCCTGCTTCCCCTTCACAAGACTTCCCCAAAATTTGGAATATTCCAAACCCAAAAACCCAATTCCTGCCTGCCAACCCACAAGAATTTTCTGTACGTTGAAGTCACATGAATCGAGGAATTTTGAAAAAATATACCTTTTGATTCTGGGGAATATCATAATGGTCGTAGATTGTCCCTGAAAAAAAAGGTTTTCTATGGCCAAATCCTTGATTACCACTAACAAGAGTACCAGAAAGATCCTGAGGATCTCTAATGACAGATTTAGTGTATCCACAGAACAAGTAGCTCTGAGAATGTAGGGACCCAGAATCCCAGATTGCTGATTAAACCTTATCAAGAGGCCCTGTAGATTCCTGAAAATGAGAACTCCTAGAACCGGATTTAATTTTTATTCTCAGTAAGATGCCCTGATTTTCCTGTCCATTTGGATTCCAAATTCAGTACATCAAAAGACAGATGCCC
>NW_007052246.1:26423-27311 GCF_000164805.1 Carlito syrichta
AGATGCCCAGAAATTTCCTAGGGACGTGGATTCCATGATTCCTGTTTACCATTAAAAGTACATAGTAAATATTTGGCAAGTGCAAAACCCTTGTCTCGTCTCAAAATAAAAAGTGACACGGAAGGGGACGGAATACAGGGTTCACCTTTATACCAGAGGTACATTCAAATATGGCAAGAAGATTCTTTTCGTCCTGGAATCTGGCCTTAGTTGTTCCAAGGAAACCAATGGACTTGGAGGGCTCAATACCTTGTACAATTTTTAAGAGCACCAGAATGTTGCTGGACTCCTGAGATAACCGATTCATAATATCCGAATGCTAAATTGCTCCGAAACATTTGGGGAGCTCGAAGAACTGTTTCTTGTTTGTCCCATAGCAGACAACCTGGGGATTTTCTGGACTGAGGACGCGTACAACAGTGATTCTTTATTCTTACTTAGTTGGAGTCCGTGTAGTGTCCGGTATGTGAGGACTCTCTTTCCCTTGATGCCTTTTACAAAACCCTGATTCTTGTTTAGCCCTTTGTAAGAAGTCATGTATATTTTTGATAGAAGAACTGTGGAAAAGAGATTTCTTCTCTTTTATTAGCAAGAGGCCATGTAGTTTCCTGTATATGAGGATTGCTATTACATACACTCATGCCTCGCATCCCTGATTCTTCTTTAGCCGTCAGCAAGATGCCCTGTAGATTTTCAGGACTGAGGACTTGTATAACCCAGATTCTTTATTTTTAGCAACAGCCATACAGTTACCTGTATATGAGTAGTCCTGTTCACAGATACATGCCTTGAAAGCTTGATTCTTTTTTAGATTTTAGGAAGTCGCCATATACTTTTTTGGAGATTGAGAAAACATGTCACCCACATTCCTGATTCTTTCTTAGGAAA
>NW_007052246.1:27895-29235 GCF_000164805.1 Carlito syrichta
ACACACTAAAAATATGGCAACATAGAAGCCCAGATTGCTGATTAAACCTTATCAAGAGACATTGTAGATTTAGGCGATTGAGAACTCCAAGATTCCCTTTCCGATTTCAACAAGATGGCCTGAGTTTCCCTGTCCATGTGGATTCCAAAACTCTGAGTACAAAAATGCAGATGCCCAGATGTGTCCTAGGGACAAGGAATCCATGAATCCTGGTTACATTTTAATAATTCTTACTAAATATTTGGTAACTGCAAAAACCTCGGCCTCTCTCCAAAGAAAGTAAAAACGGAAATTTAAGGTTTACCAAGTTCATGTTAAGACCAAAGTTACATCAAAATACGGCATGATAATACTTTTTTACGGGAAACTGGCCTTAATTGTCCCGAGGAACCTATAGGACTTGTAATACCAGATACCCGATTACAACTCTCAAGAGGGCCAGAATGTTGCTGGATTCCTGAAATTACTGATTCATAATAGCCACAAGCCAAATATCCCTGAAACGTGAGATGAGCTCGAAGCCTTCATTCTTGTTTATACTGCAGCAAGACACCCTGAGAATTTTTCGGATTGTGGACTAGTGTATCACATATTCCTTATTCTTCTTTACCGAGGGTCCCTGTAATGTCTTGTATATGAGGACTCCCATTCCCCAGAATCCTTTTTGGAAACCCTGATTCTTGTTTTGCCATTAGCAAGATGTCATGTAGATATTGTGATGGAGGAACCGTCTAAAAGATGTTTCTTAGTTCTCCTTAGCTAGAGATCATGTAGATTCTGCATATGAGGTCTGCAATTATCTATGTTCCAGCTTCTAAACCCTGATTCTTGTTTAGACCACAGCAGATGGCCTGTTGATTTTAAGGACTGAGGACTGCTATAACTCGAGTCCTTTTCTTCCATGGCAAGAGTATGTGTATTTTCATGTATATTAGGATTCTCATTAGATACATCCTGCTTTGAAACTCTGATTCTTTTTAGAACATTCCACGTTGCTCTGAAGATTTTTGGAATTGAGCCCTCGTGTAACCTAGATTCCTTATTCTTTCTCAGCAAAAGCTCATGTAGTTGTCTGTAAATAAGGACTCCATTTTCCAGATTCATGCTCTAAAACAACATCATTCGTGTTTAGCCCATAGCAAGATGACTTAAGTTTTTTCGGATTGAGGACCTGAGTAACGCAGATTCCTTATTCTCACTTAGCAATAGGCAGTGTAGTTTCCTTTATGTGAGGACTCCCATTACCCAGATTCCTACTTCAAAAATCTGATTCGTGGTTACCACTTAAGAAAACGGCCTGTAGTTTTGGGACTGAGGACTCATATAAGGACGATTCCTTA
>NW_007052246.1:29255-30820 GCF_000164805.1 Carlito syrichta
TGTTCTTTGGGAACTGGAATCCAAGATTCCTGGTTCCCCTTCACAAGACCTCCCCAAAATGTGGAATATTCCAAACCCAAACCCCAATTCCTACCTGCCCACCTACATGAATTTTCTGTACTTTGAGGTCACATGTATCGAGGTATTTTGTACCAATTAACCTTTTGATTCTGGGGAATATGATTATGGTCATATATGGTCCCAGGAAACAAAAGAATTTCTAGGGCCAAATCCTTGATTACAATTAACAAGAGGACCAGAATGATCCTGAGGATCTGTAATGGCAGATTTAGCGTATCCATGGAGCAAGTACCTCTGAAAATGTAGTGACCCAGAAGTCCAGATTGCTGATTAAACCTTATCAAGAGGCCCTGTAGATTCCGGAAAATGAGAACTCCTAGAACCGGATTTCCTTTTAATTCTCAGTAAGATACCATGATTTTTCCTGTCGATAGAGATTCCAAATTCAGAATATCAAAAGACAGATGTCCAGAAGTTTCCTAGGATAGTGGATTCCATGATTCCTTTTTACCATTAAAAGGATGTAATAAACATTTAGCAAGTGCAAAACACTTGTCCCTTCTCAAAATAAAAAGAGACATGGAATGGGAAGGATTACAGGTTTCACCTTAAGACCAGAGTTACATCCAAATATGGCAAGAAGTTTCTTTCTTCCTGGAATCTGGCCTTAGTTGTTCTGAGGAACCTAACAGACTTGGAGTGCCCAGTACCATTTACAACTTTTTTAAAGGACCAGAATGTTGCTGGAGTTCTGAAATGACCGATTCATAATATCCGAATGCTAAATTGCTCTGAAACATTGGGGAGCTCGAAGATCTATTTCTTGTTTTTCTCATAGCAGACAACCTGGGAATTTTTTGGATTGAGGGCACGTACAACAATAATTCTTTATTCGTACTTAGTTGGAGTTCATGTAGTGTCCTGTATGTGAGGACTGTCTTTCGCTTCATTCCTGTTGCGAAAACATTATTCTTGTTTAGCCCTTAGTAAGAGGTCCTGCAGATTTTTTGATAGAGGAACCATGCAAAAAAAATTTCTTCTCTTTTATTAACAAGAGGCCATATAGTTTCCTGTATATGAGGATTGCTATTACCCACATTCATGATTCGAATCTCTGATTCTTCTATAGCTGTCAGCAAGATGCTCTGTAGATTTTCAGGACTGGGGACTCATATAACCCAGATTCCTTATTTTTAACAACAGCCATGCAGTTACCTGTATCTAAGTTCTCCTGTTCACAGATACATGCTTTGAAAGCTTGATTCTTGTTTAGATCTTAATAAGACGCCGTATATATTTTTGGAGATTGAGAAAATATGTCACCAACATTCCTCATTCTTTTTTAGGAAAAGTTCGTGCATTTGCCTGTATATGAGGAATTCATTACCGTAGTTTATGATTCAAAAACCGAAATTCGTTTTAACCCTTAGAAAGAAACCCTGACCTTTTATTGGGATGGAGGACACGTGTAAACCAGTTTCCTTATACTCCTTTAGCAATAGATAGTGCAGTTTCCTGTATATGAGGACGCCCTTTTTCCAGAT
>NW_007052246.1:31438-47164 GCF_000164805.1 Carlito syrichta
ACTGAAACATGAGACGAGCTTGAAGCCTTGATTCTTGTTTATACCGCAGCAAGACACCCTGAGAATTTTTCGGATTGTGGACTAGTGTATCACAGATTCCTTATTCTTCTTTACCGAGGGGCCATGTAATGTCCTGTATATGAGGACTCCCTTTCCCCAGAATCCCGTTTGGAAACCCTGATTCTTGTTTTGCCATTAGCAAGATGTCATGTAGATATTGTGAAGGAGGAACCATGTAAAAGAGGTTTCTTAGTTCTCCTTAGCTAGAGATCATATAGATTCTGCATATGAGGACTGCTATTACCTATTTTCTAGCTTCTAAACCCTGATTCTTGTTTAGCCTATAGCAGACGGCCTGTTGATTTTAAGGATTGAGGACTGCTTTAACCCCGATTCTTTTTATTCCTTGGAAAGAGGCTGTGTATTTTCCTGTGTATTAGGACTGTCAGTACATACATCCTGCTTCAAAAACCTGATTCTTTTTAGAACTTTCCAAGATGCTCTGTAGATATTTGGGATTGATGACTCATGTAACCCAGATTCCTTATTCTTTCTTACCAAAAGGTCATGTGGTTGCCTGTAAATAAGGACTGCATTTTCCAGATTCCTGCTCGAAACACCATGACTCGTGTTTAGTCCATAGCAAGACGACCTGAAGCTTTTTTTGGGATTGAGGACCCGAGTAACGCAGATTCCTTATTCTTACTTAGCAGTAGGCAGTGAAGTTTCCTGTATGTGAGGACTCCCATTACCCAGATTCCTACTTCAAAAATCAGAAGTCTTCATGGTTACCACTTAGGAAGACGGCCGGTAGTTTTGGGATTGAGGCCTCATATAAGGAAGATTCCTTATACTTCATTACCAATATGACGTGTAGTTTCCTGTATATGATCACCTCCACTACCCAGGATTCCAAGACAGTTCCTGGTGACCGAGAATTCCAATTCTTTGGATATCAAAGAAAGACGTCCATAATGTTCTTTGGGAAGTGGAATCCAAGATTCCTGGTTCCTCTTCATAAGACTTCCCCAAAATGTGGAATATTCCAAACTCAAAACACCAATTCCTACCTGCGCACCCAAAATAATTTTCTGTATTTTGACGTCATCTGAATCGAGGATATTAGTTCCAATATACCTTTTCATTCTGGGGAATATGATTATGGTTGTAGATGGTCCCAGGAAACAAATGGATTTCTAGGGCCAAATCCTTGATTACAACTAACAAAAGGACCAGAAAGATCCTGAGGATCTGTAATGACCGATTTAGGGTATCCACGGAGCAAGTAGATTAAACCTTATCAAGAGGCCATGTAGATTCAGGAAAATGAGAACTCCTAGAACCGGATTTCCTTTACATTCTCAGTAAGATGCCCTGATTTTTCCTGTCGATTTGGATTCCATATTCAGTATATCAAAAGACAGATGCCCAGAAGTTTCCTAGGTTCTTGGATATCATGATTTCTGGTTACCATTAAAAGTACGTAGTAAACATTTGAGAAGTGCAAAATCCTTGTCCCGTCTCAAAATAAAAAGAGACATGGAAGGGGAAGGGTTACTGGGTTCACTTTAATACCAGAGTTACATCCAAATATGGCAAGAAGATTCTTTTTGTCCCGGAATATGGCCTTAGTTGTTCTGAGGAAACTAACGGACTTGGAGTGCCCCATACCATTTACAAATTTAAGAGGACCAGAATGTTGCTTGTGTCCTGAAATGACCGATTCATAATATCTGAATGCTAAATTGCTATGAAACATTTGGAGAGCTCGATGATCTGTTTCTTGTTTGTCCCTTAGCAGACAACCTGGGAATTTCTTGGATTGAGTGCACGTACATCAATGATTCTTTATTTGTACTTAGTTGGAGGCCATGTAGTGTCCTGTGTATGAGGACTCTCTTTCCCTTGATTCCTGTTTCGAAACCCTGATTCTTGTTTAGCCGTTAGTAAGTAATCATGTAGATTTTTTGTTAGAGGATCGTGGAAAAATGATTTCTTCTCTTTTATAAGCAAGAGGCCATGTAATTTCCTGTATATGAGAATTGCTATTACCCATATTCATGCCTCGAATCCCTGATTCTTCTTTAGCCGTCAGCAAGATGACCTGTAGATTTTCAGGACTGAGGACTCGTATAATCCAGATTCCTTATTTTTAGCAACAGCCATGCAGTTACCTTTATATGAGTACTCCTGTTCACAGATACATGCGTCAAAAGCTTGATGCTTAGTCATAGGACGACGCCGTAAAAATTTTTAGAAATTGAGAAAACTTGTCGCCCACATTCCTTATTCTTTCTTAGGAAAAGTCAGTGCATTTGCGTGTTTATGAGGATTTCATTTCCCTAGTTTATGCTTCAAAAACCTAAATTCGTGTTTAACCCTTAGCAAGAAATCCTGAAGTTTTATTGGGATGGAGGACACGTGTAAACCAGATTCCTTATTCTAATTTAGCAATAGACAGTGCAGTTTCCTGTATATGAGGACTCCCATTATCCAGATTCCTACTCCCAAAACCTGAATGGTGGTTATCTCTTAGCAAGACGGTCTGTAGGTTTTTGGGATGGAGGCCTCGTGTAACCAAGATTCCTTATTCTTCCATTGCAACAGGTTGTGTAGAGTTCTGCATATGAGGACTCCCATTACTGAAATTCCTGCTTCATTCTCAGCAAGACGCCAAGATATTTCCTGGTGACCTAGAATTCCAGTTGCTTGGATATCAAGAGAAAGACTCCCATAAAGTTCTTGAGGAATTGGAACCCAAGAGTCCTTGTCCCCTTTGAACAGACACACTAAAAATGTGGCGACATAGAAGTCCAGATTGCTGATTAAACCTTATCAAGAGGCTATGAGGATTAAGGCGATTGAGAACTCCAAGAACCAGATTCCCTTTCCGTTCTCAGCAAGATACCCTGAATTGCCCTATCCATGTGGATGCTAATACTTTGTGTAGAAAAATGCAGATGCCCAGATGTTTCCTAGGGACGTGGAATCCATGGATCTTGGATACATTTTAATAATTCGTACTAAATATTTGGCAACTGCAAAACCCTCGTCTCCTCTACAAATAATGTACAAACGGAAATTTAAGGATTGCCAAGTTCATCTTAAGACCAAAGTTAATCCAAATACGGAAATATGATACTTTTTTTCCGGGAATCTGGCCTTAATTGTCCCGAGGAACTTAAAGGATTTGTACTACCAGATACCCGATTACAACTCTCAAGAGGACCAGAATGTTGCTGGAGTCCTGAAATGACTGATTCATAATACCCACAAGCCAAATATCTCTGAAATATGAGATGAGCTCGAAGCCTTGGTTCTTATTTATACGGCAGCAAGTCACCCTGAGAATTTTTTTGATTGTCGACTAGTGTATGACAGATTCCTTATTCTTCTTTACTGAGGGGATGTATAATGTCCTGTATATGAGGACTCCCTTTGCCTAGAATCCTGTTTGAAAACCCTGATTGTTGTTTTGCCAATAGCAAGATGTCATGTAGATATTGTGACGGAGGAACCATGTAAAAGACGTTTCTTAGTTCTCCTTAGCAAGAGAGCATGTAGATTCTGCATATGAGGACTGCTATTACCTATGTTCCAGCTCTTAATCTGATTCTTGTTTAGGCCACAGCAAATGGCCTGTTGATTTTAAGGACTGAGGATTGCTATAACCCCGATTATTTTCTTCCTTGTCAAGGTACTGTGTATTTTCCTGTATATAAGGACTGTCATTAGATACATCCTGCTTCGAAATTCTGATTCTTCTTAGAACTTTCCAAGATGCTCTGTAGATTTTGGGAATTGAGGACTCGTGTAACCCAGATTCCTTATTCTTTCTTAGCAAAAGGTCATGTAGTTGCCTGTCGATAATGACTCCATTTTCCATTTCATTCTCGAATACACCATGATTCGTGTTTAGCCCATAACAAGATGACGTTAAGCTTCTTTGGGATGATGACCCAAGTAACGCACATTCCGTATTCTTACTTAGCAATAGGCAGTGAAGTTTCCTGTATGTGAGGACTCCCATTACCCAGATTCCTACTTCAAAAACCTGATTCGTGGTTACGTCTTTGGAAGACGGCCTGTAGTTTTTGGGATGGAGGACTCATATGAGGAAGATTCCTTATACTTCCTTAGCAAAATGACGTGTAATTTCCTGTATATGACGACCTCCATTACGCAGCTTCCTGCTTCACTCTGTAGGATGCCGAGACACTTCCTCGTGACCGAGAATTCCAGTTTTTTGGATATCAAGAGAAAGACGTCCATAATGTTCTTTGGGAACTGAAATCCAAGATTCCTGGTTCCCCTTCACAAGACCTCCCCAAAATGTGGAATATTCCAAACCCAAACCCCAACTCCTACCGGCCCACCCACAAGAATTTTCTGTACTTTGAGGTCACCTGAATCGAGGAATTTTGTCCCAATGTACCATTTGATTCTTCGGAATATGATTATGGTCGTAGATGGTCCCAGGAAACAAAAGTATTTCTAGGGCCAAATCTTGGATTACAACTAACAAGAGGACCAGAAAGATCCTGAGGATCTGTAATGACAGATTTAGCATATCCATGGAGTAAGTAGCTCTGAAAATATAGGGACCCAGAAGCCCAGATTACTGATTCAACCTTATCAAGAGGCCCTGTAGATTCCGGAAATGAGAACTCCTAGAACCGGATTTCTTTTTAATTCTCAGTAAGATGCCCTGATTTTTCCTGTCGATTTGGATTTCAAATTCAGTATATCAAAAGACGGATGCCCAGAAGTTTCCTAGGTTCGTGGATTCCATGATTCCTGGTTACCATTAAAAGTACATAGTAAACATTTGGCAAGTGAAAACCCTTGTCCCGTCTCAAAATAAAAAGAGACACGGAAGGGGAAGTATTACAGGGTTCACCTTAAGGGCATAGTTACATCCAATTATGTCAAGAAGATACTTTTTGTCCTGGAATCTGGCCTTAGTTGTTCTGAGGAACCTAACGGACTTTGAGTTCCCAATACCATTTTCCACTTTTAAGAGGACCAGAATGTTTTTGGAGTCCTGAAATGACCGATTCATAATATGTGAATGCTATACTACTCTGAAACATTTGGGGAGCTCGAAGATCTGTTTCTCGTTTGTCCCAGAGCAGACAACCTGGGAATGTTTTGGAATGAGAATGCGTACAAAGATTCTTTTTTCGTACTTAGTTGGAGGCCATGTAGTGTCCTGTATGTGAGGACTCTCTTTCCCCTGGATTCCTGTTTCGAAAACCTGATTCTTGTTTAGCCCTTAGTAAGATACCTTGTTGATTTTTTGATAGACGAACCGTGGAAAAGTGATTTCTTCTTTTTTCTTAGCAAGAGGCCATGGAGTTTCCTGCATATGAGGATTGGTATAACAAACATTCATGCCACGAAACCCTGATTCTTCTTTAGGCGTCAGCAAGATGCCCTGTAGATTTTTAGGACTGAAGACTTGTATAACACACATTCCTTATATTTAGCAAGAGCCGTGCAGTTGCGTGTATATGAGTACTCCTTTTCACACATACATGCGTCAAAAACTTGATTCTTGTTTAGATCTTAGGAAGACGCCGTGTACTTTTTTGGGGATTGAGAAAACATGTCACCCAGATTTTTTAATCTTTCTTAGGAAAAGTCAGGGCAGTTGCCCGTATATGAGGATTTAATTTCCTAGGTTATACTTCAAAAACCCAAATTTGTGTTTAGCCCTTAGCAAGAAACCCTGAAGTTTTTTGGGGATGGAGGACACGTGGAAACATGATTGCTTATTATCCTTTAGCAATAGACAGTGCAGTTTCCTGTATATGAGGACTGCCATAATCCAGTTTCCTACTCCCAAAACCTGAATGTTGGTTACCTCTTAGCAAGATGCTCTGTTGCCTTTTGGGATGGAGTACTCGTTTAAGCAAGATTACTTACTCTTGCTTAGCAACAGTCATGTAGTATTCTGTATATGAGGACTCCCATTACTGAAATTCATGCTTCATTCTCAAAAAGACGCGAAGATACTTCCTGGTGATCTAGAATTCCAGTTGCTTGGATATGAAGAGAAAGACTCCCATAAAGTTCTTTAGGAATTGGAACCCAAGATTCCTGGTCCCTTTTCAAAAGACACACTAAAAACGGGGTGACATAGAAGCCCAGATTGCTGTTTAAACCTTATCAAGAGAACTTGTAGATTTAGGCAATTGAGAACTCCAAGCACCGGACTCCATTTCCGTTCTCAGCAAGATGCCCTGATTTTCCCTGTCCATGGGGATTCCAAAAGTCTATATACAATATGCAGATGCCCAGATCTTTCCTAGGGACGTGGATTCCATTAATCCTGGTTACATTTTAGTAATTCGTACTAAATATTTGCCAACTGCAAAACCCTCGGTCCCTCTCCAAATAAAGTATAAATGGAAATTTAAGGATTACGAAGTTCATCTTAAGAACAAAGTTACATCCAAATTCGTCAAAATGATACTTTTTTCCGGGAATCTGGCCTTAATTGTCGCAAGGAACCTAAGGGACTTGTAATACCAGATACCAGATTACAACTCTCAAGAGGACCAGAATGTTACTGGAGTCCTGATATGACTGATTCTTTATACCCACAAGCCAAATATCTCTGAAACATGAGACAAGCTCAAAGACTTGATTCTTGTTTACACCACAGCAAGACACCCTGAGAATTTTTCGGATTGTGGACTAGTGTATCAAAATTCCTTATTCTTCCTGAGCGAGGGGCCACTTAATGTTCTGTATATGAGAACTCCCTTTTCGAAGAATCCTGTTTGGAAACCCTGATTCTTCTTTTGCCATTAGCAAGATGTCATGTAGACATTGTAATGGAGGAACCGTGTAAAAGAGGTTTCTTAGATCTCCTTATCTAGAGATCATATGGATTCCGAATATGAGGACTGCTATTACCTATGTTCCAGCTTCTAAACCCTGATTCTTGTTTAGCCCACAGCAGATGGCCTGTTGATTTTAAGGACTGAGGACTGCTATAACCCCGATTCTTTTTCACCCTTTGCAAGGGGCTGTGTATTTTTCTGTATATTTGGACTCTCATTAGATACATCCTGCTTCGAAACTCTGATTCTTTTTAGAAATTTCCAAGACGCTCTGTAGATTTTTGGGATTGAGGTCTCATGTAACCCAGATTCCTTCTTCTTTCTTAGCAAAAGGTCATGTAGTTGCCTGTAAATAAGGAATCCATTTTCCAGATTCATGCTCGAAAACACCATGATTCGTGTTTAGCCCATAGCAAGATGACCTTAAGATTTTTGGGGATTGAGGACCTGAATAACGCAGATTCTTATTCTTACTTAGCAATAGGCAGTGAAGTTTCCTTTATGTGAGGACTCCCATTACCCAGATTCCTACTTCAAAAACCTGATTCGTGGTTACGTCTTTGGAAGACGGCCTGTAGTTTTTGGGATGGAGGACTCATATGAGGAAGATTCCTTATACTTCCTTAGCAAAATGACGTGTAATTTCCTGTATATGACGACCTCCATTACGCAGCTTCCTGCTTCACTCTGTAGGATGCCGAGACACTTCCTCGTGACCGAGAATTCCAGTTTTTTGGATATCAAGAGAAAGACGTCCATAATGTTCTTTGGGAACTGAAATCCAAGATTCCTGGTTCCCCTTCACAAGACCTCCCCAAAATGTGGAATACTTCAAACTCAAAACCCCAATTCCTACCTGCCCACCCACAAGAATTTTCTGTACTTTGAGGTCACCTGAATCGACGAATTTTGTACCAATATAACTTTTGATTCTGGGGAATATGATTATGGTCGTAGATGGTCCCAGGAAACTAAAGGATTTCTAGGGCCAAATCCTTGATTACAAGTAACAAGAGGACCAGAAAGATCCTGAGGATCGGTAATGACAGATTTAGCATATCAACGGAGCAAGTAGCTCTGAAAATGTAGGGGCCCAGAAGCTCAGATTGCTGATTAAACCTTATCAAGAGGCTCTGAAGATTGCGGAAATGAGAACTCCTAGAACAGTATTTCCTTTTAATTCTCATTAAGATGCCCTGAGTTTTTCTGTCTATTTGGATTGAAAATTCAGTATGTCAAAAGACAGATACCCAGACGTTTCCTAGGTTCGTGGATTCCATGATTCCTGGTTACCATTAAAAGTACGTAGTAAACATTTGGCAAGTGCAAAACCCTTGTCCCGTCTCAAAATAAAAAGAGACACTGATGGGGAAGGATTACAGATTTCACCTTAAGATAAGAGTTACATCCAAATATGGCAAGAAGATTCTTTTTGTCCTAGAATCTGCCCTTAGTTGTTCTGAGGTACCTAACGGACTTGGAGTGCCCAGTACCCGTTTACAACTTTTAAGAGCGCCAGAATGTTGCTGGAGTCCTGAAATGACCAATTCATAATATCCACACGCTAAATTGCTCCAAAACATTTGGGGAGCTCGGAGCTCTGTTTCATGTTTGTCCCAGAGAAGACACCTTGGGAATTTTTTGGATAGGGTACACGTACAGCAAAGATTCTTTATTCGTACTTAGTTGGAGGCCGTGTAGAGTCCTGTATGTGTGGCCTCTCTTTCCCTAGATTCCTGTTTCGAAACCCTGATTCTTGTTTAGCCCTTAGTATGATGCCATGTAGATTTTTTGACAGACGAAGCGTGGAAAAGTGATTTCTTCTTTTTTCTTAGCAAGAGGCTATGTAGTTTCCTGCATATGAGGATTGCTATTACCCATATACCTGCCTCGAAACCCTGATTCTTTTTTAGGCGTCAGCAAGATGCCCTGTAGATTTTCAGGACTGAGGACTCGTATAACACAGATTCTTTATATTTAGCAACAGCCGTGCAGTGGCCTGTATATGAGTACTCCTGTTCACAGATACATGCGTCAAAAGCTTGATTCTTGTATAGATTTTATGAAGACACCATGTACTTTTTTGGGGATTGAGAAAACATGTCACCCAGATTCCTCATTCTTTCTTAGGAAAAGTCAGTTAGTTGCCTATATATGAGGATTTAATTTCCTAGGTTATGCTTCAAAAACCCAAATTTTTATTTAGCCCTTAGCAAGACCCCCTGAATTTTTTTTTGGGATGGAGGACACATGTAAACATGATTCCTTATTATCCTTTAGCAATAGATTGTGCAGTTTCCTGTATATGAGGATTCCCGTTATCCAGATTCCTATTTCCAAAACCTGAATTGTGATTATCTCTTAGCAAGACGTTGTGTAGGTTTTCGGGATGGAGGACTCATGTAAGCAAGATTCCATATTCTTCCGTAGCAACAGGTCGTGTAGTGTTCTGTATATGAGGACTCCCATTACTGAAATTCCTGTTTCATTCTCAGCAAGACGCCAAGATATTTCCTGGTGACCTCGAATTCCAGTTGCTTGGATATGAAGAGAAAGACTCCCATAAAGTTCTTGAGGAATTGGAACCCAACATTCCCGGTCCCTTTTCAAAACAAACACTAAAAATGTGGCGACATAGAAGACCAGATTGCTGGTTAAAACTTATCAAGAGACTTTGTAGATTTAGGCAATTGAGAACTCCAAAAACCGGATTCCCTTTCTGTTCCCAGCAAGATTCCCTGATTTTCCCTGTCTATGTGGAATCCAAAACTCTGTGTACAAAAATGCAGAAGCCCTGATGTTTCCTAGGGTCGTGGAATCCATGAATCCTGGTTACATTTTAATAATTCGTACTAAATATTTGGCAAGTGCAAGACTCTCGCCCCCGCTGTACATAAAGTACAAACGGAAATTTAAGGATTACTAATTTCATCTTAAGACCAAAGATACATCCAAATACGGCAAGATGATTCTTTTTCCGGGAATCTGGCCTTAATTGTCTTGAGGATCTTAAGGGATTTGTACTACCAGATACCCGATTGCAACTCTCAAGAGGACCAGAATGTTGCTGGAGTCCTGAAATGACTGATTCATAATACACACAAGCCAAATATCTCCAAAATATGAGACGAGTTCGAAGCCTTGATTCTTGTTTATACCACAGCAAGACACCCTGATAATTTTTCGGATTGTGGACTAGTGTATCACAGATTGCTTATTCTTCTTTAGCGAGGGGCCGTGTAATATCCTGTATATGGGGACTCCCTTTCCCCAGAATCCTGTTTGGAAACCCTGATTCTTTTTTTGCCATTAGCAAGATGTCTTGTAGAAAATGTGATGGAGGAATCATTTAAAACAGGTTTCTTAGTTCTCCTTAGGTAGAGATCATGAGATTCTCCATATGAGAACTGCTATTACCTATGTTCCAGCTTCTAAATCTTGATGCTTGTTTAGCCCACAGTAGATGGTCTGTTGATATTTAGGACTGAGAACTGCTATATCCCCAATTCTTTGTCTTCCTTGGCAAGGGGCTGTGTATTTTCTTCTATATTAGGACTCTCATTAGATACATCCTGCTTCAAAACTCTGATTCTTTTTAGCACTTTCCAAGACGCTCTGTAGATTTTTGTGATTGAGGACTCATGTAACCCAGATTCCTTATTCTTACTTAGCAAAAGGTGATGTAGTGGCCTTTAAATAAGGACTCCATTTTCCAGATTCATGCTCGAAAACACCATGATTACTGTTTAGCCCATAGCAAGATGACCTGAACTTTTTTACGATTGAGGACACGAATAATGCAGATTCCTTATTCTTTCTTAGCAATAGGCAGTGAAGTTTCCTGTATGTGAGGACTCCCATTACCCAGATTCCTGATTCGTGGTTATGTCTTAGGGTGAAGGCCTGTAGTTTTTTGTATTGAGGACTCATATAAGGAAGATTCCTTATACTTCCTTAGCAATATGACGTATAGTTTCCAGTGTATGACAACCTCAATTACCCAGCTTCCTGCTTCATTCTGCAGGATGCCGAGACAGTTCCTGGAGACCGAGAATTCCAGTTTTTTGGAAATCAAGAGAAAGACGTCTATAATGTTCTTTGGGAACTGAAACCCAAAATTCCTGGTTCCCCTTCACAAGACCTCCCCAAAATGTGGAATCTTCCAAGCCCAACATCCCAATTCCTACCTTCCCAACAACAAGAAATTTCTGTACTTTGAGGTCACCTGAATCATGGAATTTTGTAAAAATATACCTTTGTTTCTGGGGAGTATGATTATGGTCGTAGATGTTCCCAGGAAACAAAAGGATTTGTATGGCCAGATCCTTGATTACAACTAACAAGAAGACAAGAAACAACCTGAGGATCTGTAATGACAGATTTAGTGTATCCACGGAGCAACTGGCTCTGAAAATGTTGGGATCCAGAAGCCCAGGTTGCTGATTAAACCTTATCAAGAGTCCCTGTAGATTCCAGAAAATGAGAACTCCTAAAACTGGATTTCCTATTCGTTCTCAGTAAGATGCCCTGATTTTTCCTGTCGATGTGGATTCCAAATTCAATATATCAAGAGACAGATGCTCAGAATATTTCTAGCGACGTGGATACCATGATTCCTGGTTACCATTAAAAGTACGTAGTAAATATTTAGCAAGTGCAAAACCTTGTCCTGTCTCAAAATAAAAAGAGACACGGAAGGGAAGGATTACAGGGTTCACCTTAAGACCAGAGTTACATACAAATATGGCAAGAAGATTCTTTTTGTCCTGGAATCTGGCCTTTGTTGTTCCTAGGAACCTAACGGACTTGGAGTGCCCAATACCATTTACAACTTTAAAGAGGACCAGAATTGTGCTGGAGTCCTGAAATGACCGATTCATAATTTGCGCATTCTAAATTGCTCTGAAACATTTGGGAGCTCGAGGCTCTGTTTCTTGTTTGTCCCATAGCAGACACCCTGGAATTTTTTGGATTGAGGACTAGTACAGCAATAATTCTCTATTTGTACGTAGTTGAAGTCCTTGTAGTGTCCTGTATTAGAGGACTCTCTTTCCCTACATTCCTGTTTCGAAACCCTGATACTTCTTTAGCCCTTAGTAAGACACCATGTAGATTTTTTGAAAGAGGAAGCATGGAAAACAGATTTTTTGTTTTTTCTTAGCAAGAGGCCCTGTAGTTTCCTGTATATGAGGATTGATATTACCTACATTCATGCCTCAAATCCCTGATTCTTCTTTAGCTGTCAGCAAGAAGCCCTGTAGATTTTCAGGACTGAGGACTCATATAACCCAGATTCCTTATTTAGCAAAAACCTGGCATTTGCCTGTATATGAGAACTCCTGTTCACAGATACTGGCATCGAAAGCTTGATTCTTGTATAAATCTTAGGATGACGCCGTGTACTTTTTTGGGGATTGAGAAAATATGTCACTCACATTCCTCATTCTTTCTTAGGAAAAGTCAGTGCAGTTGCCTGTATCTGAGGATTTCGTTTCCCTAGTTTATGCTTCAAAAACCGAAATTCATTTTTAGCCCTTAGCAAGAAACCCTGAAGTTTTATTGGGATGGAGGACACGTGTAAACCAGATTGCTTATTCTCCTTTAGCAATAGACAGTGTAGTTTCCGGTATATGAGGACTCCCATTATCCTGAATGGTGTATATGAAGAGTCCCATTAACCACCTGAATGGTGTTTATCTCTTAGCAAGACGGTCTGTAGGTTTTTGGGATGGAGAACGCGTGTAAGCAAGATTCTTTATTCTTCCATAGTAACAGGTCGTGTAGTGTTCTGTAATATGAGAACTCCCATTACAGAAATTCTTGCTTCATACTCAACAAGACGCCAAGGTGTTTCCTGGTGACCTAGAATTCCAGTTGCTTGGATATCAAGAGAAAGACTCCCATAAAGATCTTGAGGAAATGGAACCAAATATTCCTGGTCCCTTTTCCAAAGACACACTAAAAATATGGCGACATAGAAGCCCAGATTGCTGATTAAACCTTATCAAGAGACTTTGTAGATTTAGGCAATTGAGAAGTCCAAGAACCAGATTCCCTTTTCGTTCTCAGCAAGATTCCCTGATTTTCCTGTACATGAGGATTCCAAAACTCTTTATACAAAATGTAGATGACCAGATATTTCTTAGGGACGTGGATTCCATGAATCCCGGTAACATTTTAATAATTCGTACTAAATATTTAGCAACTGCAAAACCCTCGACCCCTCTCCAAATAAAGTACAAACGGAAATTTAAGGATTACCAAGTTCATGTGAAGATCAAAGTTACATCCAAATACCGCAAGATGACACTTTTTTTCTGGGAAAATGGCCTTAATTGTCCTGAGACACCTAAGGGAATTGTACTAACAGATATCCATTACAACTCTCAAGAGGACCAGAATGTTGCTGGAGTCCTGAAATGACTGATTGATAATACCCACAAGCCAAATATCTCCGAAACATGAGACGAGCTCGAAGCCTTGATTCTTGTTTATACTGCAGGAAGACACCCTGATAATTTTTCGGATTGTGGACTACTGTATCACAGATTCCTTATTCATCCACAGTGAGGGACCATGTAATGTCCTGTATATGATGACACCCTTTCCCCAGAATCCTGTTTGGAATCCCTGATTCTTGTTTTGCCATTAGGAAGATGTTATGCAGATATTGTGAAGGAGGAATCGTTTAAAAGGGGTTTCTTATTTCTCCTAAGCTAGAGATCGTGTATATTCTGCATATGAGGACTGCTGTTACCTATGTTCCAGCTTCTAAATCCTGATTCTTGTTTAGCCCACAGAAGATGGTCTGTTGATATTTAGGACTGAGGACTGCTATAATCCCGATTCTTTTTCTTCCTTGGCAAGGGGCTGTGTATTTTGCTCTATATTAGGACTCTCATTAGATACATCCTGCTTCGAAACTCTGATTCTTTTTAGCACTTTCCAAGATGCTCTGAAGATTTTTGGGATTGAGGACTCGTGTAACCCAGAATCCTTATTCCTTCTTAGCAAAAGCTCATGTAGTTGCCTGTAAATAAGGACTCCATTTTCCAGATTCATGCTCGAAAACACCATGATTCGTGTTTATTCCATAGCAAGATGACCTGAAGTTTTTTTGTCATTAAGGACACGAGTAACGCAGATTCCTTATTCTTTCTTAGCAATAGACAGTGAAGTTTCCTGTATGTGAGGACTCCCATTACCCAGATTCCTACTTCAAAAATCTGATTCGTGGTTACGTCTTAGAAAGACGGCCTGTAGGTTTTGGGATTGATAACTCATATAAGGAAGATTCCTTATACTTCCTTAGCAATATGAGGTATAGTTTCCTGTATATGACGACTGCCATTACCCAGCTACCTGCTTCACTCTGCAGGATGCCAAGACAGTTCAAGGAGACCAAGAATTCCAGTTTTTTGGATATCAAGAGAATGAAGTCCATAATGTTCTTTGGGAACTGGAACCCAAGATTCCTGTTTCCCCTTCACAAGACCTCCCCAAAATGTAGAATCTTCCAAACCCAACATCCCAATTCCTACCTGCCCACCAAGAAGAATTTTCTGCACTTTGAGGTCACCTGAATCGAGGAATTTTGTAAAAGTATACCTTTTTTCTGGGGAATATTATCATGGTCGTAGATATTCCCAGGAAACAAAAGGATTTGTAGGGCCAGATTCTTTGTTACAGCTAAAACGATGACAAGTAATTTCCTGTGCATCTGTAATGACAGATTTAATGTATCCACGGAGAAAGTAGCTCTGAAAAATGTAGGGACTTAGAAGCCCAGATTGCTGATTAACCTTATCAAGAGGCCCTCAATATTCCAGTTAATGAGAACTCCTAGAACTGGATTTCCTTTTGGTTCTCAGCTGATGCCCTGATTTTCCCTGTCGATGTGGATCCCAAACTCTGTATACAAAAAGACAAGTGCCCAGAAGTTTCCTAGGGACGTGGAATTCATGATTCCTGGTTACTTTTAAAAATACGTACTAAATATTTGGCAACTGTAAAACCCTTGTCCCCTCTTAAAATAAGAAAAACACAAGGAGATTGACTACAGGTTTCACCTTAAGAAAAGAGTTACATCCACATAGGGCAAGAAGATTCCATTTGTCCTGAAATCTGGCCTTAGTTGTTCCGAGCAACATAACGGACTTGGAGAGCCTGATAGCCATTTACAACTTTCAAGAGGACCAGAATGTTCCTGGAATCCAGAAATGACCGAGTCGTAATGTCCGCATGATAAATTGCTTTCAAACATTCGGGGAGCTCGAAGCCCTCTTTCTTGTTTGTGCCATAGCAGAAACCCTGGGAATTTTTATATTGAAGACTCGTACAACAAAGATTCCTTAGTCAACCTTAGTTGGAGGCAATGTAGTGTCCTGTATGTGAGAACTCTCTTTCCCTAGATTCCTGTTTCAAAACTCTGATTCCTGTTTAGCCCTTAGTAAGATGCCATGTAGGTTTTTTGATACAGGAACCGTGGAAAACAGATTTCCTCTTTTTTCTTAGCATGAGGCCATGTTTTTTCCTGTTTATGTGGACTGCTATTACCCACATTCATGACTCGAATCCCTATTCCTTCTTTAGCCATCAGGAAGATATCCTGCAGCATTTCAGGACTGAGGAATCCTATAACCCAGATCCTTGTTTTTAGCAACCAACGTGCATTTGCCTGTATATGAGTTATCTCTTACCCGGATACATGCATCGAAACCCTGATGCTTGTTTAGACCTTAAGAATACGCCGTGTAGCTTTTTTGGGATTGAGAACACGTCACTCAGATTCCTTATTCTTTCTTAGGAAAAGTCCGTGCAGATGCCTGTATATGAGGATTTCATTTACCAGATTATCCTTCAAATACCCAAATTC
>NW_007052246.1:47478-48968 GCF_000164805.1 Carlito syrichta
TTCTGTATATGAGGTCTCCCATTACCGAAATTCCTGCTTCATTCTCAACAAGACACTGAGACTTTTGGTGGTGACCTAGAATTCCAATTGCTTGGATATCAAGAGAAAGACTCTTATAATTTTTTTTTGGAATTGGAACTCAAGATTCCTGGTTCCCTTTTCAAAAGACAAACTAAAAATGTTGCGACATAGAAGTCCAGATTGCTGATTAATCCTTATCAGGAGACATTGTAGGTTTAGGTGATTGAGAACAACAAGAATCGGATTTCCTTTCTGCTCTCAGCGAGATGCCCTGATTTTCCCTGTCTATGTGGATTCCAAAACTGTGTATATAAAAATGCAGATGCCCAGATGTTACCTAGGGATGTGGAATCCATGATTCCTGGTTACATTTTAATAATTCGGACTAAATATTTGGCAACTTCAAAACCCTTGACCCCACTCCACATAAAAGTACAATCGGAAATTTTAGGATTACCAAGTTCATCTTAAGACCAGAGTTATATCCAAATACGGAAAGAAGATACTTTTTTCCGAAAATCTGGTCTTAGTTGTCCCGAGGAACCTAAGTGACTTTTACTACCAGATACACGTTTGCAACTCTCAAGAGGACCAGCATGTTGATGGAGTCCTGAAAAGACTGATTCATTATACCCAAAAGGCAAATATCTCCGAAAAATGAGACGAGCTCGAAGCCCTGATTCTTGTTTATACCGTAGCAAGACACCCTGAGAATTTTTCGGATTGTGGACTAGTGTATCACAGATTACTTATTCTTCCTTAGTGAGGGGCCGTAAAATGTCCTGTATATGAGGACTCCATTTCCCGGGAACCCTGTTTGAAAACACTGATCTTGTTTAGCCCTTAGCAAGATACTGTGATGGAGGAACTGTGTAAAACAAGTTTCTTATTTCTCCTTAGCAGGAGATCGTGTAGATTCTGTATATGAGGACTGCTATTATCTATGTTGCAGCTTCTAAACCCTGTTTCTTGTTTAGTCCACAGCAGATGGCCTGTTGATTTTTTTGACTGAGGAGTGCTATAACCCTAATTCTTTTTCTTCCATGGCATGGGGCCATGTATTTTCCTGTATATTAGGACTCTCATAATATAAATGCTGCTTCGAAACTCTGATTATTTTTCAGCCCTTTCCAAGATGCCCTTTAGATTTTTGGGATTGAGGACTCGTGTAAGCCAGATTCCTTATTCGTTCTTAGCAAAAGGTCATGTAGTTGCCTGTATATAAGGATTCCAATTCTCCAGATTCATGCTTAAAACACGCTGATTCGTTATTAGCCCATAGCAAGACGACCTGAAGTTTTCTTGTGATTGAGGACAGGAATAACGCAGTTCCCTTATTCTTACTTAGGAATAGGCAGTGAAGTTTTCTGTATGTGAGGACTCCCATTACTCAGATTCCTACTTCAAAAATCTGATTCGTGGTTACCTCTTAGGAAGACGGCCTGTAGTTTTTGGGATTGAGGACTCAT
>NW_007052246.1:49373-49691 GCF_000164805.1 Carlito syrichta
AACTCCCAGAACCAGGTTTCCATTTCGTTTCAGTAAGATGCCCTGATCTTCCCTGTTGATATGAATTCCAAACTCTGTATACAAAAAGACAGATTTCCAGAAGATTTCTAGTTACGTGGAATCCATGATTCTTGTTACCTTTAAAAATACGTACTAAACATTTGGCAATTGTAAAACCCTTGGCCCTCTCAAAATAAAAATAGAAACAGAAGGGGAAGAATACATGGTTCACTTTAAGACCAGAGTTACATCCACATATGGCAAGAAGATTCTTTTTTTCCTGGAATCTGGCCTTTATTGTTCCGAGAAACCTAACGG
>NW_007052246.1:50391-52855 GCF_000164805.1 Carlito syrichta
TGCCTCGAATTCCTGATTCTTCTTTCGCTGTCAGCAAGATGCCCTTCAGATTTTCAGGACTGAGGACTCATATAACCCAGATTCCTTAGTTTTAGCAACAGCCGTGCAGTTGTCTGTATATGAGTACTCCCTTTCCAAGATATATCCGTCGAAACAATGATGCTTGTTTAGACCTTAGGAAGATTCCGTGTAGTTTTTTGGGGATTGAGAACACATGTCACCCAGATCCTTATTCTTTCTTAGGAAAAGTCCGTGCAGTTGCCTTTATATGAGGATTTAATTTCCTTAGAATATACTTAAAAAACCCAAATTCGTGTTTAACCCTTAGCAAGAAACCCCGAAGTTTTTTTGGGGATTTAGGACAAGTGTAAATCAGATTCCTTACACTTCTTTAACAATAGAAAGTGAAGTTTCCTGTATACGAGGACTCTCATTATCTAGATTCCTACTCCCAAAAGCTCTTTGGTGGTTATCTCTTCGCAAGACGCTCTGCAGTTTTTTGGGATGGAGGACTCATGTAAACAAGATTCCTTATTCTTCTGTAGCAACAGGTCGTGTAGTGTTCTGTATATTAGGACTGCCATTACTGGAATTCCTGCTTCGTTCTCAGCAAGATGCCGAGTCATTTCGTGGTGACCTAGAATTCCAGGTGCTTGTATATCAAGAGAAAGACTCCCATACAGTTCTTGTGGAATTGGAAATCAAGATTCCTCGTTCACTTTACAAAAGACACCCTAATATTATGGCGACATAGAAGCCCAGATTGCTGATTAAACCTTATCAAGAGACGTTGTAGATTTAGGCGACTGAGAACTACAAGAACCTGATTCCCTTTCCGTTCTCAGCAAGAAACTCTGTATACAACAATCCAGATGCCCAGATGTTCCCTAGGGATGTTGATTCCATGAATCCTGGTTACATTTTAATAATTCGTACTAAATATTTGGCAACTGCAAAACCCTCGGCCCCTCTCCAAATAAAGTACAAACGGAATTTTAGGGATTACCAAGATAATCTTGAGACCAAAGTTACATCTAAATACGGCAAGATGATACTTTTCTTCCGGGAATCTGGCCTTGATTGTACCGAGGAACCTAAGGGACTTGTACTACCAGATACCCGATTACAACTCTCAAGAGGACCAGAATGTTGCTGGAGTTCTGAAATGACTGATTCATAATACCCATTAGCCGAATATATCCGAAACATGAGATGAGCCCAGATTCTTGTTCATCCACTAGCAAGACACCCTGAGAATTTTTCGGGTTGGGTACTAGTGTATCACAGATTCCTTATTCACCCTTAGTGAGCAGCTGTGTAATGTCCTGTATATGAGGAATCCCTTTCCCAAGAACCCTGTTTGGAAACCCTGATTCTTGTTTAACCCTTAGCAAGATGTCATGTAGATATTGGGATGGAGTAACTGTGTGAAACAGGTTTCTTATTTCTCCTTAGGAAGAGATCGTGTAGATTCTGTATATGATGACTGCTAATACCTATATTGCAGGTTCTAAACCCTGATACTTGTTTAGCCCATAGGAGATGGCCTGTTGATATTTAGACCTGAGGACTGCTATAACCCCGATTCTTTTTCTTCCGTGGCAAGGGGCCAAGTATTTTCCTGTATATTAGGACTCATAACATAGATCCTGCATCAAAACTATGATTCTTTTTAGCCCTTTCCAAGATGCCCTGCAGATTTTTGTGATTGAGTATTCGTGTAACCCAGATTCCTTATTCTTTCTTAGCAAAGGATCATGTAGTTTCCTGTATATAAGGACTCCATTTCCCCAGATTCATGCTAAAAACACCTGATTCGTGTTTAGCCCATAGGAAGACGAACTGAATTTTTTTTTGTGATAGAGGACACAAGTAAGGCAGATTACTTATTCTTACTTATCAAGAGGCCGTGAAGTATCCTGTATGTGAGGACTCCCATTACCCAGATTCCTACTTCAAAAACATGAATGGTGGCTACCACTTAAGAAGACGGTCTGTAGTTTTGGGATTGAGGACTCATGTCAACTAGATTCCTTATACTTCCTAAGCAATATGACGTGTAGTTCCTGTATATGACGATTCCCATTACCAAGGTTTCCGCTTCACTCTGCAGATGCCGAGACAGTTACTGGTGACCGAGAATTCCAGTTCTTTGGATATCAAGAGAAAGACTCCCATAATGTTCTTTGGAAACTGAAATCCTAGATTCTTGGTTCCCCTTCACAAGACCCTCCCTAAAATGTGGAATCTTCAAAACACAACATCCCAATTCCAACCTGCCTGCCCAAAAGAACTTTCTGTAGTTTGAGGTCCTCTGAATCGAGGGATTTTGTACCAATATGCCTTTTGATTCTGGGAAACATGATTATGGTCATAGATGTTCCTAGGACAGAAAAGTATTTGTTTGGACAGATCCTTGATTACAACTAACAAGATGACAAAGTAAGTTCCTGTGGATCTGTAA
>NW_007052246.1:54210-56420 GCF_000164805.1 Carlito syrichta
TAGATCTTAGGAACACACCATAAACTATTTTGGAGATTGTGAAAACATGTCACCCACATTCCTTTATTCTTTTTTAGGAAAAGTCAGTGCAGTTGCCTGTATATGAGTATTTTCATATCCCTACTTTATTCTTCAAAAACCCAAATTCGTGTTTAGCCCTTAGCAAGACACCCTGAAGTTTTATTGGGATGGAGGACACCAGATTCCTTATTCTCCTTTAGCAATAGACAGCGCAGTTTCCTGTATATGAGTACTCCCATTATCCAGATTCCTACTCCCAAATCCTGAATTGTGGTGATCTCTTAGCAAGATATTCTGTAGGTTTTTGGGATGGAGGACTCGTGCAAGCAAGATTCCCTGTTCTTTTGTAGCAACAGGTCGTGTAGTGTTCTGTATATGAGGACTCTCATTACTGAAATTCCTGCATCATTCTCAGCAAGACGCCTAAATATTTCCTGGTGACCAAAAATTCCAGTTGCTTGGATATCAAGAGAAAGACTCCCATAATTTTCTTGAGGAATTGGAACCCAAGATTCCTGGTTCCTTTTCAAAAAACACACAAAAATGTGGCGACATACATGCCCAGACTGCTAATTAAACCTTAAGAGACTTTGTTGATTTAGGCGATTGAGAACTCCAAGAACCGATTCCCTTTCCGTTCTCAGCAAAGTGGCCTGATTTTCCCTGCCCATGTGGATTCCAAACACTGTGTAAAAAAATGCAGATGCCTAGATGTTTCCTGTTGACATGGAATCCATGAATCCTGGTTACATTTTAATAATTCGTACTAAATATTTGGCAACTGCAAAACCTTCGGCCCTTCTCCAAATAAAGTACAAACGGAAATTTAAGGATTACCCAGTTCATCTTAAGACCAACGTTACATCCAAATATGTCAAGATGATACTTTTTTCCGGAAATCTGGCCTTAATTGTCTCGAGGAACTTAAGTGATTTGTACTAGCAGATACCCGATTACAACTCTCAAGAGGACCAGAATGTTGCTGGAACCTGAAATGACTGATTCATAATACCCACAAGACAAATATCTCTGAAATATGAGACGAGCTCGAAGCCTTGATTCTTGTTTATACCGCAGCAAGACACCCTGAGTATTTTTCGGATTTTGGACTAGTGTATCACAGATTTCTTATACTTCTTTACCGAGGGACCGTGTAATATCTGTATATGAAGACTTCCTTTCCCCAGAATCCTGTTTGGAAACCCTGATTCTTGTTTCACCATTAGCAAGATGTCATGTAGATATTGTGATGGAGGAACCGTGTAAAAGAGGTTTCTTAGTTCTCCTTAGCTAGAGATGATGTAGATTCTGCATATGGGGACTGCTATTACCAATGTTCCAGCTTCTAAACCTTGATTCTTGTTTAGCCCACAGCAAATGTCCTGCTGATTTTAAGGACTGAGGACTTCTATAACCCCGATTCTTTTTCTTCCTTGGCAGGGGCTGTGTAATGTACTGTATATGAGGACTCCCTTTTCCCAGAATCCTGTTTGGAAACCCAGATTCTTGTTTTGCCATTAGCAAGATGTCATGTAGATATTGTGATGGAGGAACCGTGTAAAAGTGGTTTGTTATTTCTCCTTAAATAGAGATCATGTAGATTCTGTATATAGGGCTGCTATTACCTATATTCCAGCTTCTACACGCTGATTATTGCTTAGCCCACAGCAGATGGCCTGTTGATTTTAGGACTGAGGACTGCTATAACCCCGATTCTTTTTCTTCCATGGCAAGGGACTGTGTACATTCCTGTATATTAGGACTCTCATTTGATACATCCTGCTTCGAAACTCTGATTCTTTTTAGCACTTCCAAAGATGTTCTGTAGATTTTTGGGATTGAGGACTCGTGTAACCCAGATTCCTTAATCTTTCTTAGCAAAAGGTCATGTAGTTGCCTGTAAATAAGGACTCCATTTCCCAGATTCATGCTTGAAGCACCATGATTCGTTTTTAGCCCATAGCAAGGCTATCTGAAGTTTTTTTGGGGATTGAGAACATGAGTAATGCAGGTTCCTTATTCTTAGTTAGCAATAGGCAGTGAAGTTTCCTGTATGAGAGGACTCCCATTACCTAGAATTCTGCTTCAATGACCTGATAAGTGGTTACCTCTTAGGAAGATGGCCTGTAGTTTTTGGGATTGAGAACTCATATAAGGAAGATTCCTTATACTTTCTTAGCAATATGACG
>NW_007052246.1:57527-74694 GCF_000164805.1 Carlito syrichta
AGCAAGAGGCCATGTAATTTCCTGTATATGAGGATTCCTATTACTCACATTCATGCCTCGCATCCCTGATTCTTTTTAGCCGTCAGCAAGATGCCCTAGATTTTCAGGACTGAGGACACGTATAACCCAGATTCTTTATTTTTAGAAACAGCCGTGCAGTTGCCTGTATATTACCATTCCTGTTCACAGATACTGGCTTAGAAAGATTGATTCTTGTTTATATCTTTGGAAGACGCCGTGTACCTTTTTGGGGAAAGAGAAAATATGTCACACACATTCCTTTTTCTTTCTTAGGAAAATTCAGTGAAGTTGCCTGTATTTGAGGATTTCATTTTGCTAGTTTATGCTTCAAAAACCCAAATTCGAGTTTAGTCCTTAGCAAGACACCCTGAAGTTTTTTTTGGGGATGGAGGACACGTCTAAACCAGATTCCTTATTCTCCTTTAGCAATAGACAGTGCAGTGTCCTGTATAAGAGGACTCCTATTATCCAGATTCCTACTCCCAAAACCTGAATAGTGGTTATCTCTTAGCACGACGCTCTGTAAGTTTTTGCCATGGAGGACTCGTGTAAGCAATATTCTTTATTCTTCCGTAGTAACATGTCGTGTAGTGTTCTGTATATGAGCACTCCCAATACTAAAATTCCTGCTTCCTTCTCAGCAAGACGCCAAGATATTTCCTGGTGACCTAGAATTCCAGTTGCTTGGATTTCAAGAGAAAGACTCCCATAAATTGCTTGTGGAATGGAACCCAATATTCCTGGTCCCTTTTCCAAAGACACACTCAAAAATGTGGCGACATAGAAGCTGAGATTACTGATTAAACCTTATCAAGAGACCTTGTAGATTTAGGTGTTTGAGAACTCCGAGAAGCGGATTCCCTTTCCGTTCTCAGCAAGATGCCCTGATTTTCCTGTCCATGTGGATTCCAAAACTCTGTATACAAAAATACAGATGCTCAGATATTTCCTAGGGACCTGGATTCCATGAATCCTGGTTACATTTTAATAATTTGTACTAAATATTTGGCAACTCCAAAACCCTCGGTCCCTGTACAAATAAAGCACAAACGGAAATTTCAGGATTACCAAGTTCATGTTAAGATCAAAGTTACATCCAAATACGGCAAAATGATACCTTTTTTCCCGGAATCTGGCCTTTATTGTCCCGAGGAATCTAAGGGAATGTACTACCAGATACCCGATTCTAATTCTCAAGAGGACCAGAATGTTGCTGGAATCCTGAAATGACTGATTGATAATACCCACAAGCCAAATATCTCTGAAACATAAGACGAGCTCGAAGCCTTGATTCTTGTTTATACCGCAGCAAGACACCCTGAGAATTTTTTGGAATGTGGACTAGTGTATCACAGATTCCTTATTCTTCCTTAGCGAGGGTACATGTAATGTCTTGTATATGAGGACTCCCTTTTCCCAGAATCCTGTTTGGAAACCCTGATTCTTGTTTTGCTATTAGCAAGAGGTCAAGTAGATATTGGTATGGAGGAACAGTGTAAAACAGGTTTCTTTTTTCTCCTTAGTTAGTGATCGTGAAGAATCTGTATTTGAGTACTGCTATTAACTATGTTCCAGCTTCTGAACATTGATTATTGTATGGGCAACAGCAAATGGCCTGTTGATTCTTAGGACTGTGGATTGTCATAACCCCGATACTTTCTCTTCCTTGACAAGGGGCTGTGTATTTTCCTGTATTATAGTACTCTCATTAGATACATCCTGCTTCGAAACTCTGATTCCTGTTTTGCACATTCCAAGATGCTCTGCAGATGTTTGGGATTGAGGACTCGTATAACTCAGATTCCTCATTCTTTCATAGCAAAAGATCATGTAGCTGCCTGTAAATAAGGATTCCATTTCCCAGATTTTTTGAAACCCTGATTCTTGTTTAGCCCTTAGTAAGAAGTCATGTAGATTTTTTGAGAGAGGAACCGTGGAAAACATATTTCTTCTTTTTTATTAGCAAGAAGCCATGTAGTTTCCTGTATATGAGGAGTACCATTACCCACATTCATGCCTTGAATCCCTGATTCTTTAGCCGTCAGCAAAATGCCCTGTAGATTTTCAAGACTGAGGACTCGTATAACCCATATTCCTTATTTTTAGGAAGAGCCGTGCAGTTACCTGTATATGAGTACTCCTGTTCACAGATAGATGCGTCAAAAGCTTGATTCCTGTTTAGATCTTAGGAAGACGCCGTATACTTTTTTGGAGATTCAGAAAACATGTCACCCACATTCCTGATTCTTTCTTAGGAATAGTCAGTGCATTTGCCTGTATATGAGTATTTCATTTCCCTAGTTTATGCTTCAAAACCCAAATTCGTGTTTAGCCCTTAGCAAGAAACCCTGAAGTTTTATTGAGATGGAGGACACGTGTAAACCAGATTCCTTATTCTCCTTTAGCAATAGACAGGGCAGGTTCCTGTATATGAGGACTCCCATTATCCAGATTCCTACTCCCTAAACCTGAATGGTGGTTATCTCTTAGCAAGACGGTCTGTAGGTTTTTGGGATGGAGGCCTCGTGTAAACAACATTCCTCATTCCTCCGTAGCATCAGGTCGTGTTGTGTTCTGTACATGAGGACTCTCATTACTGAAATTCCTGCTTCATTCTCAGCAAGGCGCCAAGATAATTCCTGGTGACCTAGAATTCCAGTTGCTTTGATATCAAGAGAAAGACTCCCATAAAGTTCTTGAGGAATTGGAACCCAAGATTCCTGGACCCTTTTCAAAAGACACACTAAAAATGTGGCGACTTAGAAGCCCAGATTGCTGATTAAACCTTATCAAGAGACTTTGTAGCTTTAGGTGATTGAGAACTCCAACAACCGAATTCCCTTTCCGTACTCAGCAAGATGCCCTGAATTTCCCTGTCCATGTGGATTCCAAAACTCAGTGTACAAAACTACAGATACCCAGGTTTTTCCTAGGGACATGGAATCCATTGATCCTGGTTACATTTTTATAATTCGTACTAAATATTTGGCAACTGGAAAACCTTAGGCCCTTCTACAAATAAAGTACAAACGGAATTTAAGGATTACCAAGTTCATCTTAAGACCAAATTTATCTCCAAATACGGCAATATGATACTTTTTTTCCGGGAATCTGGACTTAATAGTCCCGAGGAACTTAAGCGATTTGTACTACCAGATACCCGAATACAATTATCAAGAGGACCAGAATGTTGCTGGAGTCCTGAAATGACTGATTCTTAATCCCCACAAGCCAAATATCGCTGAAACATGAGACGAGCTCGAAGCCTTGATTCTTGTTTATACCGCAGCAAGACACCCTGAGAATTTTTCGGATTGTGGACTAGTGTATCAGAGATTCCTTATTCTTCTTTACCGTGGGGCCGTGTAATGTCCTGTATATGAGGACTCCCTTTCCCAGAATACTGTTTGGAAACCCTGATTCTTGTTTTGGCATTAGCAAGATGTCATGTAGATATTGTGACGGAGGAACTGTGTAAAACAAGTTTCTTAGTTCTCCTTACCTAGAGATCATGTAGATTCTGCATATGAGGACTGCTATTACCTATGTTCCATTTTCTAAACCCTGATTCTTGTTTAGACCACAGCAGATGCTCTGTTGATTTTAAGGACTGAGGACTGCTATAAACCCGATTCTTTTTCACCCTTCTCAAGGGGTTGTGTATTTTCCTGTATATAAGGACTCTCATTAGATACATCCTGCTTTGAAACTTTGATTCATTTTAGAACTTTCCAAGATGCTCTGTAGAATTTTGGGATTGAGAATACGTGTAACCAAGATACCTTATTCTTTCTTAGCAAAAGATCATGTAGTTGCCTGTAAATAAGGACTCCATTTTACATATTCATGCTTGAAAACACCAAGATTCGTGTTTAGCCCATAGCAAGATGACCTTAATCTTTTTTAGGATTATGGACCTGAGTATCACAGATTCCTTATTCTTACTTAGCAATAGGCAGTGAAGTTTCCTTTATGTGAGGACTCCCATTACCCAAATTCCTACTTCAAAAACATGATTCATGGTTACGTCTTAGGAAGACGGCCTGTAGTTTTTGGGATTGAGGACTCATATAAGGAAGATTCCTTCTACTTCCTTAGCAATATGACGTGTAGTTTTCTGTATATGATGACCGCTATTACCCAGCTTCCTGCATCACTCTGCAGGATGCTGAGACAGTCCCTGGTCACCGAGAATTCCAGTTTTTTGGATATCAAGAGAAAGACGTCCATAATATTCTTTGGGAACTGGAAACCAAGATTAATGGTTGCCCTTCACAATACCTCCCGAAAATGTGAAATATTCCAAACCCCAAACCCCAATTCCTACCTGCCCACCCACAAGAAATTTTTGTACCTTCAGGTCACCTGAATCGAGGAATTTTGTACCAATATACTGTTTGATTCTGGGGAATATGATTATGGTCGTAGATGGTCCCAGGAAACAAAAGGTTTTCTAGGGTCAAATCCTTGATTACAACTAACAAGAGGACCAGAAAGATCCTGAGGATCTGTAATGACAGATTTTGCGTATCCACAGGGCAAGTAGCTATGAAAATGTAGGGACCCAGAAACCCAGATTGCTGATTAAACCTTATCAAGAGGCCCTGTAGTTTCCGGAAAATGAGAACTCCTAGAACAGGATGTCCCCTTAATTCTCAGTAAGATGCCATGATTTTTCCTATTGATTTGGATTCCAAATTCAGTTTATCAAAAGACAGATGCCCAGATGTTTCCTAGGTTCGTGGATTCCATGATTCCGGGTTACCATAAAAAGTACATAGTAAACATTTGGCAAGTGCAAAACACTTGTCCCTTCAAAAAATAAAAAGAGACATGGAAGAGGAAGGATTACAGGATTCACCTTCACACCAGAGTTACATCCAAATATGGCAAGAAGATTCTTTTTGTCCTGGAAACTGGACTTTGTTGTTATGAAGAACCTAATGGATTTGGAGTGCCCAATACTATTTACAACTCTTAAGAGGACCAGAAAGTTGCTGGAGTCCTGAAATGACCGATTCATAATATCCGAAAGCTAAATTGCTCTGAAACATTTGGGGAGCTCGAAGATCTGTTTCTTGTTTGTCTCATAGCAGACAACCTGGGAATTTTTTGAATTGAGGGCGCATACAACAATGATTCTTTATTCATACTTAGATGGAGGTCATGTAGTGTCCTGTATGTGAGGACTCTCTTTCCCTTGATTCTTGTTTTGAAACCCTGATTCTTGTTTAGCACTTAGTAAGAAGTCATGTAGATTTTTTGATAGAGGAACAATGGAAAACAGGTTTCTTCTCTTAATAACAAGAAGCCATGTAGTTTCCGGTATATGAGGATTGCTATTACCCACATTCATGCCTCGAATCCTTATTCTTTTTTAGCCGTCAGCAAGATGCCCTGTAGATTTTCAGGACTGAGGACTCGTATAACCCAGATTCCTTATTTTTAGCAACAGCCATGCAGTTAACTTTATATGAGTACTCCTGTTCACAAATACATGCATCAAAAGCTTGATTCTAGTTTAGATCTTAGGAAGACGCCGTATATTTTTTTGGAGATTGAGAAAACATGTCAACCACATTCCTTATTCTTTCTTAGGAAAAGTCGGTGCATTTGTCTGTATATGAGCATCTCATTTCCCTAGTTTATGCTTCAAAAACCCAAATTCGTGTTTAGCCCTTAGCAAGAAACCCTGAAGTTTTATTGGGATGGAGGACACGTGTAACCATATTACTTATTCTCCTTTAGAAATAGACACAGCAGTTTCCTGTATATGAATACTCTCATTATCCAGATTCCTACTCCCAAAACCTGACTGATGGTTATCTCTTAACAAGCCAGTCTGTAGGTTTTTGGGATGGAGGCCTAGTGTAAAAAAGATTCCTTATTCTTCCATAGCAACAGGTCGTGTAGTGTTCTGTATATGAGGATTCCCATTACGGAAATTCCTGCTTCATTCTCAGCAAGACGTCAAGATAATTCCTTGTGACCTAGAATTCCAGTTGCTTGGATATCAAGAGAAAGACTCCCATGAAGTTCTTGAGGAATTGGAACCCAAGATTCCTGGTCCATTTTCAAAAGACACACTAAAAATGTGGCGACATAGAAGCCCAGATTGCTGATTAAATCTTATCAAGAGACTTTGTAGATTTAGGCGATTGGGAACTCCAAGAACCGGAATCCCTTTCCGTTCTCAGCAAGATGCCCTGAATTTCCCTGTCCATGGGGACTCTAAAACTCTGTGTAGAAAAATGCAGATGCCTAGATGTTCCTAGGAACATGGAATCCATGGATCCCAGTTACATTTTAATAATTCGTACTAAATATTTGGCAACTCCAAAACCCTCGGCCCCTGTACAAATAAAGCACAAACGGAAATTTAAGGATTACCAAGTTCATCTTAAAACCAAATTACATCCAAATTCGGCAATATGTTACTTTTTCCCAAAAATCTGGCCTTAATTGTCCAGAGGAACTTAAGGCATTTGTATTACCACATACCCAATTACAACTCTCAAGAGGACCAGAATGTTGCTGGAGTCCTGAAATGACGGATTCATAATACCCACAAGCCAAATATCTCTGAAACATGAGACGACCTCGAAGCCTTGATTCTTGTTTATACCGCAGCAAGACACCCTGAGAATTTTTCGGATTGTGTACTAGTGTATCACAGATTCTTTATTCTCCTTTACCGATGGGGCGTGTAATGTCCTGTATATGAGGACTCCCTTTCCCCAGAATCCTGTTTGGAAACCAAAATCCTTGTTTTGCCATTAGCAACATGACATGTAGATATTTTGATGGAGGAACCGTGTAAAGAGGTTTCTTAGTTCTCCTTAGCTAGAGATCATGCAGATTCTGCATATGAGGACTGCTATTATATATGTTCCATCTTCTAAATCCTGATTCATGTTTAGCCCACAGCAAATGGCCTGTTGATTTTAAGGACTAAGGACTGCTATAACTCCGATTCTTTTTCTTCCTTGCAAGGGGCTGCGTATTTTCCTGTATATTATTACTCTCATTACATACATCCTGCTTCGAAACTCTGATACTTTTTAGAACATTCCAAGGTGCTCTGTAGAATTTTAGGATTGAGGACTTGTGAAACACAGATTCCTTATTCTTTCTGGGCAAAAGGTCATGTAGTTGCCTGTAAATAAGGACTCCATTTTTCAGATTCATGCTCAAAAACACCATGATTCGTGTTTAGCCTATTGCAAGATGACCTTACATTTTTGGGGATTGAAGACCTGAGTAACGCGGATTCGTTATTCTTACTTAGCAACAGGCAGTGAAGTTTCCTTCATGTGAGGACACCCGTTACCCAGATTCCTACTTCAACAACCTGATTCGTGGTTACATCTTAGGAAGATGGCCTGTAGTTTTTCGGATTGAGGACTCATATAAGGAAGATTCCTCACACATCCTTAGCAATATGACGTGTACTTTCCTGTATATGACGACCTTCATTACCCAGCTTCCTGCTTCACTCTGCAGGATGCCGTTACAGTTCCTGGTGACTGAGATTTCTAGTTTTTTGGATTTCAAGAGAAAGACGTCCATAATGTTCTTTGGGAACTGGAATCCAAGATTCCTGGTTCCCGTTCACAAGACCACCCCAAAATGTGGAACATTCCAAAACCGAAACCCCAATTCCTACCTGCCCACCCACAAGAATTTTCTGTACTCTGAGGACAAATGAATAGAGGAATTTTGTACCAATATTCCTTTTGATTCTTGGGAATATGATTATGGTCGTAGATGGTCCCAGGAATCAAAAGATTTTCTAGGGCCAAATCCTTGATTACAACCAACAAGAGGACCAGAAAGATCCTGAGGATCTGTAATGACAGATTTAGCATATCCACATAGCAAGTAGCCCTGAAAATGTAGACACCCAGAAGCCCAGATTGCTGATTAAATCTTATCAAGGGGCCTGTAAATTCCGGAAAATGAGAACTCCTAGAACCGTATTTCCTTTTAATTCTCAGTCAGATGCCCTGATTTTTCCTGTCGATTTGGATTCTAAAATCAGTATATCAAAAGACAGATGCCCCGAAATTTCCTAGTTTTGGGGATTCCATGATTCCTGGTTTCCATTAAAAGTACGTACTAATCATTTGGCAAGTGCAAAACCATTGTCCCTTTTCAAAATAAATGAGACATGGAAGGGGAAGGATTACAGGGTTCACCTTAAGACAAGAATTACATCCAAATATGGCAAGAAGATTCTTTTTGTCCTGGACTCTGGCCTTAGTTGTTCTGAGGAAACTAACGGACTTGGAGTGCCCAATACCATTTACAAGTTTTAAGAGGACCAGAATGTTGATGGAGTCCTGAAATGACCGATTCATAATATCCTAATACTAAAGTGCTCTGAAACATTTTGGGAGCTCGAAGATCTCTTTTTTATTTGTCCCATAGCAGACAACCTGGGAATTTTTTAGACTGAGAGCGTGTACAACAATAATTCTTTATTCGTACTTAGTTGGAGGCCATGTAGTGTCCTGTATGTGAGGACTCTCATTCCCTTGATTCCAGTTTCAAAACTCTGATTCTTGTTTAGCCCTTAGTAAGAAATCATGGAGAATTTTTGATAGAGGACCCGTGGAAAACAGATTTCTTCTCTTTTATTAGCAAGAGGACATGTAGTTTCCTGTATATGAGGATTCTTATGACCCACATTCATGCCTCGAATCCCTGATTTTTATTTAGTCGTCAGCAAGATGCCCTGTAGATTCTCAGGACTGAGGACTCGTATAACCCAGATTCCTTATTTTTAGCAACAGCCATGCAGTTACCTGTATATGAGTACTCCTGTTCACAGAGACATGCGTCGTAAGCTTGATTCTTGTTTTGATCTTAGGAAGACGCTGTATAATTTTTTTGGAGATTGAGAAAACATGTCACCCACATTCCTTATTCGTTCTTAGAAAAAGTCAGTGCATTTGTCTGTATATGAGCTTTTCATATCTCTAGTTTATGCTTCAAAACCCAAATTCGTGTTTAGACCTTAGCAAAAAACCCTGAAATTTAATTGGGATGGAGGACACGTGAAAAACAGGTTCCTTATTCTCCTTTAGCAATAGACAGTGCAGTTTCCTGTATATGAGGACTCCCACTATCCAGATTCCTACTCCCAAAACATGAATGCTGGTTATCTCTTAGCAAGACGGTCTGTAGGTTTTTGGGATGGAGGCCTTGTGTTACCAAGATTCCTTATTCTTCTGTATCAACAGGTCGTGTAGTGTTCTGTATATGAGGACTCCCATTACTAAAATTCCTGCTTGATTCTCAGTGAGACGTCAAGATATTTCCGTGTGACGTAGAATTTCACTTGCTTGGATATGAAGAGAAAGACTCCCATAAAGTTCTTGATGAATTGGAACCCAAGATTCCTGGTCCCTTTTCAAAAGGCACACTAACAATGTGGCGACATCATAGTCCAGATTGCTCATTAAACTTTATCAACAGATTTTGAAAATTTCGGCGATGGAGATCTCCAAGAACCGGATTCCCTTTCCATTCTCAGCAAGATTCCCTGAATTTCCCTGTTCATGTGGATTCCTTAATTCTTGTCCAAAAATGCAGATGCCCATATGTTTCCCAGGGACGTGGAATCCATGGATCCTGGTTACATTTTAATAATTCGTACTAAATATTTAGCAACTGCAAAACCCTCGGCCCCTCTACAAATAAAGTACAAACAGAAATTTAAGGCTTGCCAAGTCCATCTTAAGACCAAATTTACATCCAAACACGGCAATATGATACTTTATTCCGGGAATCTGGCCTTAATTGTCCCGAGGAACTTAAGGGATTTGTACTACCAGATACCCGATTACAACTCTCAAGACGACCAGAATGTTGCTGGAATCCTGAAATGAATGATTCATAATCCCCAAAAGCCAAATATCTCTGAAACATGAGACGAGCTCATAGCCTTGATTCTTGTTTATACCGCAGCAAGACGCCCTGAGAATTTTTCGGATTGTGGACTAGTGTATCACAGATTCCTTATTCTTCTTTACCGAGGGCCGTGTAATTTCCTGTATATAATGGCTCCCTTTCCCCAGAATCCTGTTTGGAAACCCTGATCCTTGTTTTGCCATTAGCAAGATTTCATGTAGATATTGTGATGGAGGAACCATGTAAAAGAGATTTCTTAGTTCTCCTTTGGTAGAGATCATGTAGATTCTGCATATGGGGACTGCTATTACCTATGTTCCAGCTTCTAAACCCTGATTCTTGTTTAGCACACAACTGTTGGCCAGTTTATTTTAAGGACTGAGGCCTGCTATAACCCCGATTATTTTTCTTCCTTGGCAAGGGGCTGTGTATTTTTCTGAATATTAGAACTCTCATTAGATACATCCAGCTTCAAAACTCTGATTCTTTTTAAAACTTTCCAAGATGCTCTGTGGAATTTTGGGATTGAGGACTCGTGTAACCCAGATTCCTTATTTTCTCTTAGCAAAAGGTCATGTAGTAGCTTGTAAATAAGGACTCCAGTTTCCACATTCATGTTTGAAAACACCATGATTCATGTTTAGCACATAGCTAGATGACCTTAAGCTTTTTTGGGATTGAGGACCTGAGAAACGCACATTCCTTGTTCTTTCTTAACAATAGGCAGTGAAGTTTCCTTTATGTGAGGACTCACATTACCCAGATTGCTACTTCAAAAACCTGAATCATGGTTACGTCTTAGGAAGATGGCCTGTCGTTTTTGGGATTGAGGACTCATATAAGGAAGATTCCTTATTCTTCCTTAGCAATATGACGTGTAGTTTCCTGTATATGACTACCTTCATTACCCAGCTTCATTCTTCACTCTTCGGGATGCCGAGACAGTTCCTGGTGACCGAGAATTCCAGTGTTTTTGGATATCAAGAGAAAGACGTCCATAATATTCTTTGGGAACTGGAATCCATGATTCTTGGTTCCCCTTAACAAGACTTCCCCAAAATGTGGAATATTCCAAATCCCAAACCCAAATTCCTACCTGCCCACCCACAAGAATTTTCTGTACTTTGTGGTCACCTGAATCGAGGAATTTTGTGCCAATATACCTTTTGATTCTGGGGAATATGATTATGGTCGTAGATGGTCCCAGGAAACAAAAGGATTTCTAGGGCCAAATCCTTGATTACAACCAACAAGAGGACCAGAAAGAGTCTGAGGATCTTTAATGACAGATTTAGCGTATCCACGGAGCAAGTAGCTCTGAAAAGGTAGGGACCCAGAAGCCCAGAATGCTGATTAAACCTTATCAAGAGGCCCTGTGTATTCCAGAAAATGATAACTCCTAGAACCGGATTTCCTTTTAATTCTCATTAAGAATCCCTGATTTTTCCTTTCCATTTGGATTCCATATTCACTATTTCAAAAGACAGATGCCCAGAAGTTTCCCAGGTTCGTGGATTCCATGATTCCTGGTTACCATTAAAAGTACCTTGTACACATTTGGCAAGTGCAAAATCCTTGTCCTTTCTAATAATAAAAAGAGACATGGAAGGGGAAGGATTACAGGGTTCACCTGAAGACCAGAGTCTCATATAAATATGGCAAGTAGATTCTTTTTGTCCTGGAATCTGGCCTTAGTTGTTCTGAGGAAACTAATGGACTGGAGTGCCCAATACCATTTACAACTTTTAAGAGGACCAGAATTTTGCTGGCGTCCTGAAATGACCGATTCATAATATCCGAATGCTAAATTGCCCTGAAACATTTGGGGAGCTCCACGATCTGTTTCTTGTTTGTTCCAGCAGACAACCTGGGGATTTTTTGGATTGAGGGCACGTACAACAATGATTCTTTATTTGTACTTAGTTGGAGGTCAAGTAGTGTCCTGTATGTGACGACTCTCTCTCCCTTGATTCCTGTTTCGAAAACCTGATTCTTTTTTAGCCCTTAGTAAGAAGTCATGTAGATTTTTTGATAGAGGAACGGTAGAAAACAGATTTCTTCTCTTTTTTTTAGCAAGAGGCCATGAAGTTTCCTGTATATGAGGATTGCTATTTCCCACATTCATGCCTCGAATCCCTGATTCTTCTATAGTCGTCAGCAAGATGACCTGTAGATTTTCAGGACTGAAGACTCGTATAACATAGATTCCTTATTTTTAGCAACAGTCGTGCAGTTACCTGTATATGAGTACTCCTGTTCACATATACGTGCGTTGAAAGCTTGATTCTTGTTTAGATCTTAGGAAGACGCCGTATTTTTTTTTTTTGGAGATTGAGAAAACATGTCACCTACATTCCTTATTCTTACTTAGGAAAAGTCAGTGCATTTGTCTGCATATGAGCATTTCATTTCCCTAGTTTATGCTTCAAAAACCCAAATTCGTGTTTAGCCCTTAGCAAGAAACCCTGAAGTTTTATTGGGATGGAGGACACGTGTAAACCAGATTCCTTATTCTCCTTTAGCAATAGACAGTGCAGTTTCCTGTATATGAGGTCTCCCATTATCCAGATTCCTACTCCCAAACCTTAATGGTGGTTATCTCTTAGCAAGACGGTCTGTAGGTTTTTGGGATGGAGGCCTCGTGTAAACAAGTTTCCTTATTTCCGTAGCAACAGGTCGTGCTGTGTTTTGTATATGAGGACTCCCATTACTGAAATTCCTCCTCATTCTCAGCAAGACGCCAAGCTATTTCCTAGTGACTTAAAATTCCAGTTGCTTGGATATCAAGAGAAAGACTCCCATAAAGTTCTTGAGGAATTGGAACCCAAGATTCCTGGTCCCTTCTCTAAAGACACACTAAAAATGTGGTGACATAGAAGCCCAGATTGCTGATTAAACCTTATCAAGACACTTTGTAAATTTATTTTGTTGAGAACTCCAAGAACCGGAATCCCTTTCTATTCTAAGCAAGATGCCCTTAATTTCCCTGTCCATGTGGATTCCAAAATACTGTGTACACAAATGCAGATGACCAGATGTTTCCTAAGGACGGGAATCCATGGATCCTGGTTACATTTTAATTATTCGTACTAAATATTTGACAACTGCAAAAACCTTGGACCCTCTACAAATAAAGTACAAACGGAAATTTAAGGTTTACCAATTTCATCTTAAGACCAATTTTACATCCAGATACGGCAATATGATACTTTTTTTCCAGTAATCTGGCCTTAATTGTCCAGTGGAACTTATGGGATTTGTACTACCAGATACCCGATTAAAACTCTCAAGAGGACCAGAATGTTGCTGGAGTCCTGAAATGACTGATTCATAATATCCGAAAGCTAAATTGCTCTGAAACATTTGGGGAGCTCGAAGATCTGTTTCTTGTTTGTCCCATAGCAGACAAGCTGGGAATATTCTAGACTGAGGGCGCGTACAACAATGATTCTTTTTTCATAGTTAGTTGGAGGTCATGTAGTGTCCTGTATGTGAGGACTCTCTTTTCCTTGATTCCTGTTTCGAAACCCTGATTCTTGTTTAGCCCTTAGTAAGAAGTCATGTAGATTTTTGATAGAGTAATCGTGGAAAACAGATTTCCTCTTTTTCATTAGCAAGAGGCCATGTAGTTTCCTGTATATGAGTATTGTTATTACCCACATTCATGCCTCGAATCCCTCATTCTTCTTTAGCCATCAGCAAGATGCCCTGTAGATTTTCAGGAGTGAGGACTCGAATAAACCAGATTCCTTATTTTTAGCAAAAGCCGTGCAGTTACCTGTATATGAGTACTCCTATTCACACATAAATGCGTCGAAAGCTTGATTCTTGTTTAGATCTTAGGAAGACGCTGTATATTTTTTTGGAGATTGAGAAAAAATATCACCCACATTCCTTATTCTTTCTTAGGAAAAGTCAGTGCATTTGTCTGTATATGAGATTTCATTTCCCTAGTTTATGCTTCAAAAACCCAAACTCGTGCTTAGCCCTTAGCAAGACACCCTGAAGTTTGATTGGGATGGAGGACACGTGTAAATCAGATTTCTTATTCCCCTTTAGCAATAGACAGTGCAGTTTCCTGTATACAAGGACTCCCATTTTCCAGATTACTACTCCCAAAACATGAATGGTGGTTATCTCTTAGCAACACGTTCTGTAGGTTTTTGGTATGGAGGCCTCGTGTAACCAAGATTCCTTATTCTTCCGTAGCAACAGGTCGTGTAGTGTTCTGTATATGAGGACTCCAATTACTGAAATTCTTGCTCATTCTCAGCAAGACGCCAAGCTATTTCCTAGTGACCTAGAATTCCAGTTGCTTGGATATCACGAGAAAGACTCCCATAAAGTTCTTGAGGAATTGGAACCCAAAATTCCTGGTCCGTTTGCAAAAGACACACTAAAAATGTGGCGACATAGAAGCCCAGATTGCTGATTAAACCTTATCAAGAGACTTTGTAGATTTATGTGATTGAGAACTCCAAGACCCAGAATCCCTTTTCGTTCTCAGCAAGATGCCCTGAATTTCCCTGTCCATGGGGATTCCAAAACTCTGTGTACAAAAACGTAGATGCCGACATATTCCTAGGGACTTGGAATTCATGGATCCTGGTTACATTTTAATAATTCATACTAAATATATGGCAACTGCGAAAGCTTCGGCCCTTCTACAATTAAAGTACCAAAGGAAATTTAAGGATTACCAAATTCATCTTAAGACCAAAGTTACATCCAAATTCGGCAACATGATACTATTTTCCGGGAGTCTGACTTTAATTGTCCCAAGGAAATTAAGGAATTTGTACTACCAGATACCCGATTACAACTCTCAAAAGGACCAGAATGTTGCAGGAGTCCTGACATGAATGATTCATAATACCCACAAGCCAAATATCTCTGAAACATGAGTCGAGCTCGAAGCCTTGATTCTTGTTTATACCGCATTAAGATGCCCTGATGATTTTTCGGATTGCGGACTAGTTTACCACAGATTCCTTATTCTTCTTTACCGAGGGGCCATGTAATTTCCTGTATATGAGGACTCCCTTTCCCCAGAATGCTGTCTGGAAACCCTGACCTTTGTTTTGCCATTTGCAAGATGTCATGTATATACTGTGATGGAGGAACCATGTAAACGAGGTTTCTTAGTTCTCCTTAGCTAGAGATCATGTCATGTAGATTCTGCATATGGGGACTGCTATTACCTATGTTCCAGCTTCTAAACCCTGATTCTTTTTTAGCCCTCAGCAGATGGCCTGTCGATTTTAAGGACTGAGGACTGCTATAACCCCGATTCTTTTTCACCCTTGAAAAGGGGCAGTGTATTTCCTGTATATTAGTACTCTCATTAGATACATCCGGCTTCGAAACTTTGATTCTTTTTAGAACTTTCCAAGATGCTCTGTAGAGTTTTCTGACTGAGGACTCGTGTAACCCAAATTCCTTATTCTTTCTTAGCAAAAGGTCATGTAGTTGTCTGTAAATAAGTACTCCATTTTCCAGATTCATGCTGAAAAACACCATGATTCGTGTTTAGTCCATAGCAAGATGTCCTTAAGCTTTTTTGGGATTGAGAATGCAAGTAACCAGGAAACCAAAGGATTTCTAGGGCCAAATCCTTGATAACAACTAACAAGAGGACCAGAAAGAGCCTGAGGATCTGTAATGACAGATCTAGAGTATCCACGGAGTAAGTAACTCTGAAAATGTAGGGACCCAGAAGCCCAGATTGCTGATTAAACCTTATTAAGTGGCCCTGTAGATTCCAAAAAATGAGAACTCCTAGAACGGGATTTCCTTTTAATTCTCAGTAAGATGCCCTGATTTTTCCTGTCCATTTGGATTACAAAATTCACTATATCAAAAGACAGATGCCCAGAAGTTTCCTAGGTTCGTGGATTCCATGATTCCTGGTTACCATTAAAAGTATGGAGTAAATATTTTTCAATTGCAAATCCCTTGTCCCTTCTCAAAATAAAAAGAGACATGGAAGGGGAAGGAATACAGGGTTTACCTTAGACCAGAGTTACATCCAAATATGGCAAAAATACTCTTTTTGTCCTGGAATCTGGACTTAGTTGTTCTGAGGAAACTAACCGACTTGGAGTGCCCAATATCATTTACAACGTTTAAGAGGACAAGAATGTTGGTGGATTCTTGAAATGACTGATTCATAATATCCGAATGCTAAATTGCTCTGAAACATTTGGGGAGCTCGAAGATCTGTTTCTTGTTCGTCCCAGAGCAGACAACCTGGGAATTTTTTGGATTGAGGGCGCATACAACATTGATTCTTTATTCGTACTTAGTTGGAGGCCATGTAGTGTCCTGTATGTGAGGACTCTCTTTCCCTTGATTCCTGTTTCGAAAACCTGATTCTTGTTTAGCCCTTAGTAAGAAGTCATGTAGACTTTTTGATAGAGGAACCGGGGAAAACAGATTTCTTCTCTTTTATTAGCAATAGGCCATGTAGTTTCCTGCAAATGAGGATTGCTGTTACCAACATTCATGCCTTGAATCCCGGATTCTTCTTTAGCTGTCATCAAGATGCCCTGTAGATTTTCAGGACTGAGTACTCATATAACCCAGATTCCTTATTTTGAGTAACATCCTGGCAGTGGCCTGTATATGAGAACTCCTGTTCACAGATCCTGGCATCGAAAGCTTGATTCTTGTATAGATCTTAGGATGACTCTGTGTACTTTTTTGGGGATTGAGAAAATATGTCACCCACATTCCTTATTCTTTATTAGGAAAAGTCAGTGCAGTTGCCTGTATCTGAGGATTTCATTTCCCTAGTTTATGCTTCAAAAACCCAAATTCGTGTTTAGCCCTTAACAAGAAACACAGAAGTTTTATTGGGATGGTGGGCAAGTGTAAATTAGAATCTTTATTCTCCTTTAGCAATAGACAGTGCAGTTTCCTGTATATGAGGACTCCAATTATCCTGAATGGTGTATATGAGGACTCCCATTAACCATCTGATTGGTTGCTATCTCTAAGCAAGACGGTCTGTAGGTTTTTGGGATGGAGGGATCGTGTAAGCAAGATTCTTTATTCTTCCGGAGTAACAGGTCGTGTAGTGTTCTGTATATGAGGACTCCCATTACAGAAATTTCTCCTTCATTCTCAGCAAGACGCCAAAATATTTCCTGGTGACCTAGAATTCCAGTTGCTTGGATATCAAGAGAAAGACTCCCATAAAGTTCTTGAGGAATTGGAACCCAAGATACCT